>NW_027271873.1:1495000-1667500 GCF_040938485.1 Diadema antillarum | reverse complement strand
ATATATATATATATATATATATATATATATATATATATATATATATATATATATATATTCTATTATGGAACATTTGGAAATCAGGGCTTTTTTTTCATGATTTCCCAGCAAAGTCATAATTAACAGCCATAGACAAATCAGATGAGATGATGAATCCGTTAAAGCTTATATTCCTCTCCTGCATAAATGTTCGCTGTTTTTATTTCTTTATTGAGTAATGTATTAATATATCATGCATGCTTATGATTCACAAAAGTTGCACAGCTTGCCGGAGGCTTGCCCTACCCTGGACCTAATATACATGGACTGTTCTCTGCAGTCTTTCTTCGATGTATGATCGTCGCCAACACCTGATTATATGCATCTTAATGAGTACATTCAGGTGTCTGGACAATAACGATATTGTGAGATCATGTATCGTCACTAACAAAAGAATCTTTTCCCTCATTTCAGTCTTGTTTCGGTGATGTCCCTTTTTCAGACGGAAATGTCTTTGAATAAATACAGATGATGAGGAACAGCAAACCTGAGATCATGACAAATTTTGTGTCAAAAGATGGGAGTATGAAATTTTGTGTTTAGAGGTATTTTGGGGGCGCTGATTTAAAAAATTGCCGGATCCAAGAGACATGACCACTTGGTCGGGCCTTAATTCCAATATCATGGTCGCCATAAAGAAACAATTAGGGCTTAAATATTCTTGTCTTGGCTTCGTACACAAGGGCTTTTGGACATGCTAAATTCAAATTCATGTGACGGATGGATTTGAAATGTCTGACAAACGGGTCAACTGGTCTAGGGCAATTATCCCCTGGGCAATTACCCCGGACCCTTCCTCTCGCCTTAATCATAATCTTTATCCTAATCCTGAACCTAACCCTAACCCTAAACCTAACCCTAATCTTTACTCTAACCTTACCACCAATTATATTTAGCCGGGGGGTAATTGCCCTCTGGGGGTAATTGCCCGGATACGCTGACAAACATATCGAATGGCCGCCATTTTGAATTTCAGTATGCCGCCTCGAACAAAAAGTTGAAAATCCCTATCTTAAGTTCTAAATGACGAATGTCGCTGAAATTGGTTGCAAATAAATATCATAACACGCTTGGTTAGGAAATGGAATAAATTAAATGTGATCTTTCTGACGAACGGTTTGCCCGCCATTTTGAATTCCAATATGGCTGCTAAGACCAATATTACGACTAATTACATGAAATATAATGGCTTGGATGGGTGGGGGGGACTGCTGATTCAGTTTGCATCGGTGAAGAAAAGGATTTTGTCATGAGGGCAGGGAGTAGGTCTACACATCTTGCTCCTTTGGTTATGTCTACAGAAGTTGGTCTCAAAGGCAACATGCGCCGATAATTGCTTGAGTAATCATAAAATTCAATATTTCACAGTTTGCAGGATTCATTATGACAGGCCCCATGTAAAGCACAAGCTGTTTTGATTGCGTAACATAGTGTATGAAATCTGCTGAATCTCTGGTTGTTAGCACTGAAGACGACAAGGAATTTGTCTTGAAGGAAGAGACTTGTTTGTTTGTTTTCCTCCTTTGTAATGCTCGCCGTTGCTTGCCTCACATAGCAACAGGCAGTCAGAGTTTGCATGCATTTGCATAAAATTCAGCTTTTGAAAGCATTCACTTAACTAGAAAATGTTATCTGCACTCAGTTTGGTGGCGCAGGCTGGTGGTTACTAGAAAACAAGTGATATCTCTTCGCTCTTTTGCAAATTAATATGCGTAGGCCCTATAGCATGACACTTGAAAAAGTAGTATTTCTTCTGGCTTTCGAGTTCCATGTTCCAAACCGCTATAACGCCTCCTTGTTTTCATCCAGGTAGGCTGTCGGCAGTTATGATAGGATCCAAGTAGGAAAGCATGTTTAAAATGTTATATTTTTAACACTTTTGACAGAAACTGTAATTAACGGGTGATGAATGTCCATGGTCAAAGCACTTCAGTATAAGACTTGCGATAGAGCGTGTAAGCGACACGGAGCAATATGGGGGTATGAAAAAGAAAGGAGAGATTGTTTAAATAATTGTGTGGGTTTTTTTCTGTAACATCTCTCAGACGGACGTCGTAATAGGCATCTTTCAAGAACGGCCGATTTCGATGCCATCAATGAAGACACGGGGAATTGTCCATAGCGCACTCAGAGGAAATCTTGTTCCTTTTGTATTGCTGATAGTGGCTTGCCTCACATAGCATCAGGTGGCGGGAGTTTGCTGCATTTTAATACGATTGAGATTTTGAAAGGAATCACTTGACTACAGAAATGATAACCTCGCCCAGTTTGGATCCTTGGGTGACTTTGAGAAAGTGCTGATTTCAACAGCACTTATGAAGACGCTGTATTTTGTCATTAGGCGGTGTTAGGGCAGCGAGTGATAAGGTTGCCCCTTTTGTAATGTTCGTGGTAGCTTGCCTCACATAGCACCAGGTAGTGGGAGTTTGCATGCATTTGAATAGGATTCAGGTTTTGAAAGGGATCATGATTAGAAATGTTAACCGCACACAGTTTGGATTCTTGGGAGACTTTGAAAAACTGCTGATTTCGATAGCACTAATGAAGACACTGTATTTTTTTGTCAGTAGGCTGCGTTCACATAGAAGTATACTATTCGGGTTTTCGGTGCTCGTTTTCGAGGGCACGCGAATAGCTTGAATCGAACGACAGGATTTCCTAACACCGGTTCACATAGGAGGGCACTATTCGAAAGTACCGAATAGCTGCGAATAGTATAGTGGGAATCGAGCTTGTTCGATTTTCTTGCAGCGTATACCGTCTCTCGTTTGTGAAATAATGACAATTTTGGTCTGGATTTGCCCTTCAGCAAAAAAACAAACAAACATGTAGACTGACATTCTGATGCAGTTTAGAAATTGTTAATAAGATTTGCTGGGATGTAGGAGGAAGAAATCCTCACTGCATGGGATGGTGAGTTGACGGTGCGGGTGATGGTGTACTGGGTGCCCGAGTAGCGAATAGCGAATAGCGAATAGCGAATAGCGAATACCGTATACTTCTATGTGAACGCAGCCTTACCCGCCTATAGGGCAGCGAGTGATAAGGTTGCCCCTTTTGTAATGTTCGTGGTAGCTTGCCTCACATAGCACCAGGTGGAGGGGGTTTGCATGCATTTGAACACGATTCAGGTTTTGAAAGGAGTCAACTAAGAATGTTAACCGTACCCAGTTTGGGTCGTGTGATAGGCTACGCCTACTTTGAGGAACTGCTGATTTTGTTGGCACCAATGAAAACACGGCATTTCTCGATAAGGCATTGATCGAGTGGTCAGGTTGCCTATTTTTTAATGTTCGTAGTAGTTTGCCTCACCCAGCATCAGTTAGCGAGAATTCGCATGCATTCGAATATATTTCAGCTTTTGAAAGGAATCATTTGACTAAGAATGTTAGCCGCACCCAGTTTGGTTCGTGTGATAGGCCTACTCTAAAGCTGGGTTCACATGGGAGTATACTATTCGGGTATACGGTGCACATTTTGGAGGGCACGCGAATAGCTTGAATTGAACGATAGGATTTCCTAATACCGGGTCACATAAGAGGGCAATGAAAATGCCGAATAGCTGCGTATAGTAAAGTATAGTGGGAATCGTGCTTGTTCGATTTTCGTGCAGTGTGTAGCATCTCCCGTTTATGAAATGATGAAAATTTTGGTCTGGATTTGCCCTTTTGCAAAAATACGCATGTAGACTGATATTCTGATGCAGTGTTGTGTATCATGATCAAAATTAATATAATGTTATTAAACAAATTAAAAGATAATCAGTTTTGATTGATTTACCCAAAATGACCCCCAGTGGAGTTGGGTCAGTTTTTTTCTTAAATTCATATATTCAATTAAAAGCTTTCTTGTAAAAAAAATGGTTCGTTCCAATATAATCTCAATTTAGAAACCGCTAATAACATTGCTGGGATGGTTGTGTAGGAGGAAGAAATCCTCCCTGCATGGGATAGGGAGTTGATGGTGCGTGTGACGGTGTACTGGGTCGACTAGACGGCGCCAAAACAACATTAAGGTAGGACACGCGTGCTACCTTATGTGACCCTCCATGCCCGAGTAGCGTATAGCGAATAGCGAATAACGAATAGCGAATACCGTCTACCGTCTACCGTCTACTTCTATGTGAACCCAGCCTAAGAAACAGCTGATTTTGTTCGTAGCACCAATGAAGACACGGTATTTTGTCAATAGGGCAGTCAGTGGACAGTTTGCCCCTTTTGTATTGTTCCTAGTATAGTTTGCCCCACATAACATCAGTTGGCGGGAATTCGCATGCATTTGAATGAAATTAGACTTATGATTGGAATCCCGTGACAAGGAATGTTAACCGCACCCACTTTGGGTCGCGTGACAGAATATATTGAGAAACTGCTGATTTTGTGAGAACCAATGAAAATGAGGGATTTTCTCATATGGGCGTTGAAGAGAGTTTTTACTCCTGTCATTGGCTATAGGGGGTAGATTCAGTGAAAACAGGGAGGTGGGACCACCTCCCTGGTGAAAAGTATTAAAGGGGACAGCGTGGATAGAGACCAGCCTGTATCACCGCTGGAGGAGAGTCTATGCTACATGGAGGAGTCGGAACGAGTCATTTTTCGCTGCAGCAAGGCATCCGACATCATGCCGGCGAGGAGCGGGAAGGACTACACGGCCGTTTCGTACACGTAGACATCATCTCTCCCGGGAGTCGGGCAGCTGTCTACTTTGGCTCCTTTGTACCGGCATTCAAAGCAAATGTAAGTAAAACACATTAAGCCCTCTATTTATTTATCCATCTATTTATTTGCTTCATGAAATATCTGTAGACTATATAGATGTATGGTCTTAGTGAGGAACAAACTACACTCAATGTGTGCATCCAATGCTTTTTTTTTGTTTACATGTTATGTAACATTGTATGTGTAGAACCTGTATTAACTGGTTACTTATTTTTATGCCTGTCGTATCATGAATTGAAAAGGTGAAAGGCCACTTTTATCTCTTTCATCTCTTGTACAGGTTCCGTAACCATTTATAGTATCTAGCAGTTAGCTCAAGTGGACATCATTTTTAGCAAAATACGGTTTTAAGCAGTGATAATTGGCTGTAAGCTCTCATTGCCTTTGGTTTTTGAATTCCATATTTGGAACAGAAAATATAGAAAATTGCTATGCTACTACATACCATGTGCCACCATATCATCTAAATCCTCGGACTTCCGTTTGGTTTACTTTTTATTTGAAAAAGTAAAAAAAAACAACAAAAAACAAGTGAGAAGTAGTACCGATTCTGATTAGTGTAGTGAGATGTAGATTGCGGAAAGGTTTATGAACGATATCATGCTTTATGTCTCTAGTTAATAGACTTCTACAGGTTACTTGTCCAGTCTACGACCCAGAATGCCGAGCATCCCATTACCTTGGTGGGGCATACAACCAAAGAGACTAATCCATGCTCAAACAACCCATTACTAGAGCTGACCATAGAGTCATCTTCGACGGCCGGGGCCTCTCCTCCAGTACTTCACATTGGTCATCACGGTGGGGACGACCTTTACGATCCCCGGTAATGCATCTAAAGTCTTTCTTAAGTGACTTGGCTGTCTTTTTGGGGACTGGTTGATTCTTTGCTTCATCCCAGATAACTTTATTCCTTTATGATAAAATCTGAATGATCTTAGAAGGCAAATGACCGCGAACAAGTTTCGCTTTTAATTGTACATATACTTTCGGGTGGAACTGCTGTTAAAACATGCATTTGTACATCGAGTAAGGTTAGATGATATTTACATCAGATCCACAATCCATTTTTGTATTTCCTGCCAGACGATATAAATCTAATATCTTAAACCATAAAACTGAACGGAGGCTCTCCAATAAATGAATTTAAACCCTTCTCTTGGTTTCAATTCTCTTCCCAAGAAACCAACAAAATAGCTGGCGACGTGCTTTGTGATTTATGTCTTTGTACAACAGTATTCCTTGTTGCCTCGAGACATTTAGCTGAATAACATGACTTACCCTTAACGACAGTTTCGTCTTAAGACTTGAAAATCGCTCAAAGACTTGGTCAAGCATCAAATCTTTAGTACTAGGTGTTTCAAAAAACATTTCCCACTTTTGATCATGAATATTTCAAAAACTATTCATTTGATAAAACTGTCATTGATATGAGTAATAGCTGGATACTGTACAATTTGGTTGGAGGTAATTTGCACGTGAAAGCATAAATCAGTTTCATTAAATCTAAGATTGATTTTGAAGTAAGGTTTCAGATTTCGGTCAAATTTTAACCCTCTGTACAAAAATTGAACTTCGCACAGGAACCAATGATGTGTATGTGAGTGTGTGCTGACAATGGCCCTGAACAATGGACATGCCTGGACCACCTGTTGACTAGGCGTCAGTCTGGCGCTCCCTGGCACATGAATGCTTAATCAATAATTCATGTGGATTGCCCTGGGCACTGCTAGTCTGAATTCATGCACGGTAAAGTGCTTGCAAACACCACAGTACATTCCAGCTGGCAATCATTTTCAAATTTTGCTTCTGACATATCACTAAATTTGGGATATAAATAAGCATAAATGATCTAAAGTTCCTCATTTTAATATAACTGTCTTCTAATTAAATAGTCTGACAAATTTTTCGCTTTTTCGATCAAAAGAGATTATTTTTGGTAAAGAGTTCAGCAGCATTTATCATTGGGGCGATTTGTTTCAGAGTAGATTTATCTAAGGCTCCATATACACAAGTGTATACTCTAATTGATTTTCTTTACTTCCTGTCACGACGTTTACAATAGAACAGAAGATATTCATTGTAATTTTGTTTTTCAGAAGTAGGGAGAGCACTGACGCGACTCAACGACAGTATCGACAGGCGTTTGACTTTACACAGATACTGCCTGAGGCTGAATAAAGACTAGCTGTGATAGTGGAATTTCTCATGAATGAATAATGAAGCATTCAAATCCTGGCCATTGTTCAGGACCATTGTCAGGGTGTTAACCACACACTCCCATACACACCCATTGACCCCCTGTGCAAAGTGAAATTTTGTACAGAGGGTTGAAAATAGAGCAAAGTCTGGAACCTAACTGTGAAATTTATCATGGATTTCATGAAACTTATTTATGCTGTCATATCTAAACCACCTTCAACCAAATTGTACACTATTCAGCTATCAGTCATATTAATGACAGTGTTATCTGATATATAGTTTTTGAATTATTAAGAATCAAAAGTGGGAAATGTTTTTTGAAACACCTAGTATAAATACAGATTGATGGAATTCTTGTAGATATCTTGTACAGTTGATTGTAATGAAGAAGAAATATGTTACGAAATCAAAATAAAAGTTTGTTTTCAGAATCTGTTTTTGTCTTTATTTTCAGAGTGCCCAGATTGAAATGTGACACCCATTTCATTTTGTATGCCGAGTATATAAGATGAAATATGTCAAAAAAGTGCAGAATGTACAGACACCATAGGGTGTGCTGTCACAGTGCCCACCCAGTCAGCACTGACAGCGCACACCCTGGGTCTGTACACTCTGCACTTTTGACATATTGATCTTCTACATTCTGGCATACAAAATGAAATGGAAAAAAAAAATCATTTATTCAGGCTTGTAATTTCGGGTATTTTGTGAAAGTGCAAAGTGTGAAATGTAACATCCACTTCACTTTGTATATAACATCACAGTATACAAAATGATTTCAAAATAAAGTGTGTGTGTGTGAGTGTGTGTGTGTTAGTGTGACTGCGTGGCGTGTCCCATATCATGTACTAAACAAAACTATACTACAAAACAATATACAAAAATATTAATTTCTTAAAAGACACAAACACTCGACCAGACAGGACCCAGTATCAAGAATGTGCCACCTAGTGGATGGGTTCTAAACAAGATACACTCTTGTTTACAACCCATCCACGAGGTGTACTACATTCTTTGATACTGGGTTTTGTCTGGTCGAGTGTTTGTGTCTTTTAAGAAATTGATATTTTTCTATATCGTTTTGCAGTGCAGTACGCAGAGCGAGAGTGTGCCACACCCAGGGGGTGGGGTGCCACCCCCAGATGATAGGCGTTTTCACATCAGCCCGATAAAAACCCAAGCTCGAGATATTTTCCAATTTCCCAAGGCAGAAAATAGCGCGCTATTTCGATACATCGGATGTGAAAACGCTTAGCATCTGAGGACCTCACTAAAAAAGGAGTACTGCCAATATCAAATTGTGTCAAATAAAAATAATCCGCCCCCCCCCCCCCCCCCATCCAAAAAGTGGGGGGGGGGGGGGGCAAAACGCATTTTTGCCCCCCCCCCCCCCCCCCCCCCCCCCCCCGAAAAAAAAAGAAAAAAAATAAATAGATAGATAAAAATAAATTTAAAAAAAAATATATATATATATACATGTTTATATAAATAAAATACAAATAGGAAAATTTATTAGCTAAGACTAGTAATTCTAACTCTCATAAATGTTTAGACATTCATTTTTCGTTGCGCGTGAGCAGATTATCTCAACCGCATTCAACGGTAACCGTTGCAGTTTTTAGAGGCCTTTGGCTATGGAAAATCGTGTAAATATCAAAATGTTAGCTTTAAGCACTGGCGGATTTAGAGGCGGGCACAACTGGCCCATGCCAACCCTCCTTTTGAAGCAACTTTTTTTAAAATTCTTCTTTGTTTCGTAATTTTATACGTGTTCCCCCCCCCCCCCTTGAGAAAAAAAAAATCTTCCATACGTCCCTCTTCCACCGCTAGTTGTTACTAACGTGACACCTGACGCAGGTAGCGCTCCCGGAAAATAGTTTTAACCCCCGCCCGCACCGCCCCCCCCCCCCCTTCTTAATTTCCAAAGCGAAAAAAATATAGCTACAAACGGCAGTTTTGGGACTGTAAAATGTCAAAATTGTCAAGCTCGTTCGCTCCGCTCGCTCGTATTCAATCGCTATACCATTCTCCTGATGTTGCTGCCAGTAATTGCCAGCAGTTGCGCCCGGTGCGTCCCCCCCCCCCTTAATTTCCAAAGCGAAAAAAAGTATAGCTACAAACGGCAGTTATTATACTGTAAAATGTCAAAATTTTCAAGCTCGCTCGCATTTAATCGTTATGTCATTGTAAAAGAGAATGTTACTGCCAGTAATTGCCAGCAGTTGCGCCTGGGCCGCCCCCCCCCCCCTTAATATTTCCAAAGCGAAAAAAAAAATATAGCTACAAACGGCAGTTTGGGGACTGTAAAATGTCAAAATTTTCAAGCTCGCTCGCTTTGCTCGCTCGCATTTAATCGTTATGCCATTCTCCTAACGTTGCTGCCAGTAATTGCCAGCAGTTGAGCCCGGTGCGCCTCCCCCTTAATTTCCAAAGCGAAAAACATAGCTACAATCGGCAGTTTTGGGACTGTAAAATGTCAAAATTTTCAAGCTCGCTCGCTTCGCTCGCTCGCATTGAGTTGTTATGCCATCCTCCTAATGTTGCTGCCAGTTATTGCCAGCAGTTGCGCCCGGTGCGCCCCCCTTAATTTCCAAAGCGAAAGATATAGCTACAAACGGCAGTTTTGGGACTGTAAAATGTCAAAATTTTCAAGCTCGCTCGCTCCGCTCGCTCGCATTTTATTGTTATGCAATTCTCCTGATGTTGCTGACAGTGCTTGTCGTTTCACACCGTCATTCCATAATCCATGTAAGGAAAACTTACAATGTTGCTCAATGACTGCGTTGTTGAATGTATCACATTCCGTAATGTATTGTAGTCCCATTAAGTTTGCAGACTGACAGCGCACGCACACACGCACAAGCATACACACCCTCAAAATTGCTCTTCCACAAGGTGCCCCCCCCCCCCCATGTCTCGACCCACGGTACGCCATTGTACACACACACACACACACATATATATATATATATATATATATATATATATATATATGTGTGTGTGTGTGTGTGTGTGTGTGTGTGTGTGCGTATGTGTGTGTATATGTGTATATTGTGTAACATATGTATGGTCTATCGTGAGCCCCCTCCAATATTTGCCCCCCCCCCCCCCCCCAATCCAAAACTGCTTCCGGCGCTCCAGGTATAGGTGATAACGCAATATCATGGTTCAAATCATATTTGATAGGTCGGAAACAAAGCACAATGATCCAAGGGAAAAAATCTGATACACTGGCACTCAAATCAGGAGTACCGCAGGGTTCTATTTTAGGATCCCTGCTCTTCACGTTTTTTGTTAACGACCTACCCTCTGTTGTCATACACAGCAAAATCGTTCTGTATGCAGATGACACTGCTATTATGTATAGCGCTTCGAGTCCCAAAGAACTAGAGACTGTATTGAATGACGATCTGAGGCGAGTAGAGTCGGGGTTGAACAAAGTTTTTGTTAGTCGGCACCCCACAGAGAGTAAATGGTATCAGGGAAAACATTGATATTCAGATTGAAAGTGTGTCGATAGAACATGTGAAGACGGTCAAATATCTTTGTGTTTGGTTGGATCAACACTTGACCTGGAATGAACATGTTGCCCAGGTATCTGCCAAAATTGCTTCCAGGCTAGCTTTGCTCCGTAGAGTAAGAAAGTATTTGACTGTAAAGAGAGCGCTAAGCTATTAGCAAATGCTCTGATCTTACCTTACTATGATTACTGCTCAAGTGTGTGGACAAACTCAAGTCAAAGAATAAAGGATATTCTTATCAAGCAACACAAACAAACAGCAAGAATAGTTTTGCAGACAAACACTCGAACCTCAACGAATGAAATGTTTACACGTCTAAAATGGATAGATATGGAGAAGAGATGGAAATTTCAGAAAGGAAAACTAATGTTTGACATTCTGAATGATTCTGCCCCTGTATATCAGCAGAGTATGTTTTTAGCTGCCATGAGTGTACATCGATACAGTACGAGAAACGCTCAAAGTAGAGGTTTAGTTGTCCCCAAAGTAAAAACTGAAAGTGGCAGAAAGGCATTTTCTTTTGATGGTGCAATACTTTGGAATAGTTTTCCAGGTGAAGTGAGAAATGCTAAAACAAAGCAAACAGTTTGTACTCAGTTTCTGAAAAGTCGGCAATATTAAGATGCTGTATTGGTGATTATCATATACATGATTACATTTGATAATTTGGTATATGTTTTTTTGTCTTTTTTCGCAAGCAATATTGTTTTGGTAATGACTTGAAGTTATATACACACATGTGTTTTCTATGGTATGTACAAGTTTGTAGGAATGCAGAGCCACCTTTGGTAGTTGTCGGAGAGAATTTTGTTTTGTTTTTCTTTTCTTTTCTTTTCTTTTCTTTTCTTTTCTCTTCTTTTCTCTCTTTTTTTTCCCTTTCTCTGTTTTGAAGGTCATTCAAATTGCCAGTGGATGAGATAGGCTTTCTGGTTAACTGTTGCACAATGTGTTGCCATGGTAACAGTACATTTTGAATGAAAAATCATGTTAAAAAATATGGATTTGGAGTATTTGGTTTGAAATTTGGCATATGTGATCATTATATGATTTAGATGTTTCAATTTTTGTTACGTTATATGTGTAGTTGAAAAGTGCGTTGCCATGTTAACAACATCATTTGAATGAAAATTATAGAATAATACTGCTTTTTTGTTTTTTAGTATTTGATTTGAAATGTGGGATATGATATGATCTATGATATCATAGTTGTGTAGATGTTTTTTTTCATGTTATACATTGTGTTACCATGGCAACAGCGTTTTCACTGACAAACACAGAAATTACCGATATATTTATTTTTCTCAGATTTTGGGCATTAGACAAGAGATATGATATACAGCTGCATATGTGAATGCCAGTGGGCAGTGTATTCGTATTCTTATTCTATGTTGAGTAACATTATGTTCATAAGTTTGTTATTAGTAAGAATATACTGGATGGTTGCTGGTTGGGTTCGTTTCTTCCCGCTTTGGGTGGGGGTATTAATCACTCTCAGTGAAAGTTTTAATTCTTGATGAAATTTATTGTTTGGTTATGATAGTTACGTAGGCCCATCACCATGTTATTATTGCTTGTTTGACTAGTAAGCGTGTAATTGTCAGTGTATAGTTATTGTGTGACTGTATGTAGGGGACTCAGTGGAAGAATTGTACCTGTCCACATACAGTGTGTTGTATTTGATGTATATGTCTCTGTCTTGTCAACTGTAATGTTTGTTTGTGCAGGGCCCCCAGTAAGAACAGTACTTGCCTACTGATGGGGCTACCCTGTTGAATAAAGACTGAATAAATAAATTAATTAGTAATTTGCGTTAGTTTGCATTAATTAGTATTGTACTAGTTTGCATTGAGTTAGCATTGAGTTTGCATTTGTTTGCGTCAGTTTGCATTATCTCAGTAGTTTGCATTAGTTTGCATCAGTTTGCATTAGTTTGCGTCAATTACTAGTAGTAGGACCGCAAGCAAGGGCTAGACTGGCAGCCTGTTCCCCCCTTTTTTTTTACTCACGAGCAGCGACTCGACAGCGCATACTATGTGTACCATCACCGAATGAGAATCCCCTGGCCCCCATACACAAACGGATAACAGTCTTCACGCACATTGCATGTGGTTAGTCCAGTCGTCGAACATATGGGAAATTCGTTGAAGTAACCATGAGTTTACCAGCATTCATCAATATTCCAGAAGCGGAACAGGTAACATTTAACACTTGAAAGGTTTTGACTTGGTGTGGAATGAAAACTGCCTTTCCAAAATAGCCTAATCTTCTCAGTTGCTCAATGGTTTACCATACGAGCCCCATATATTTAGATCTGTGTAAGTGAATCGATTAAATTAAAGATTATGCACTTCAGTTAGCAGAGACTCCAACTCTCCCGTTTTCGACGGGAGATCTCCCGCCGAAAACCCATTTTTGCAAAATCTCCCGTTCTCCCGTTTGAGATTTGATTTCTCCCGCCCTGGCTCTTTGTCTCCCGTTGGAAAGGATTTCTTACATATTTCTATCGTATGTTGAAAAAATAAGCCTTAGATAGCACCAGAGAGCATCTAGAACCCTGGGAATTTCGCGCTTCGCACATATCAACTTTGAGTCTCCCGTTTGCTAGGGGTTTCAGGCGGAGAATCTCCGGATCAGAAGGTACTTTGGGTTGGAGTCTCTGAGTTAGTCTAGTTAACCACGTTATAATTTTGGTGAAGAAATTGCTTTTTTAGGAAGGAAAAATAAGACACCCACAACGGAGTATTTCATTAAAATGTTTATAGAGCAGGATAAGTTGGAAGAAGAAAAGTTAGCAGTTATACGTAATGCGTTGTCAATACATTTACAAAAGTGGGAAAACTGGAAAAAGTATTGAGAATTTGTTATGCGTTTATTTAATAGAGTAGGGTCTGCTGCACATCCACCAGGAAATGCCTTTTCCACGCACGTCAGGACACACAGGTTTCAGTTGCCTTTGAGATTTTGTTGTGATGGGGGTTTTGGAAGGGGGAGGGGGGATGGGGTGGGGTAGTAAGAGGGAGAATGGACGGGGGTATAGAGTGGTCGGGGGGGGGGGGGGTTAACAATAAACTTCAATCAATGGATATTGATATTTTAGGTTGGATTGAATGAAAGCTGAAAAGAAATTATTTTTGGGTAAGTGATTCAGTTGATAGAATTTATAATGTAATGAAAGAATAAAATTGTTAAGAGATTGAGGAATTAGTAATGTAAAACTAGAAAAGAAGAGACGTTTATATATGGATGGTGTACTGTAGTTATGGGTAAACTCGGCCTAGCGGGTAAAGTCGGCCGCCAGCGCGCACAGTACATAAAATTGTACTGTGCGCGCTGGCGGCCGACTTTACCCGCTAGGCCGAGTTTACCCATAACTACGGTATATGCCATATGGATTGTGAAAATAATGTATCAGAGTGTATCAAAACATGTTAAACTGATGTAAAGTTTTGGTATAAATTTTGTATTCATTGATGTAAAGGATTACAAAATTGTTCCAGACACCAATGTATACTATGTTTCCCATTGATGAAGAATAAAATATTCTTTAAAACAAAAAAAAAAAACTTCCAGACATGCACTAGTAGAGGTCTAGAGTAAAATATCCTGTTTGCGGCAGTTTAAGCATTGTTAAGGGTTTTTCCAACTTGTAAACAAATCAGGCAAATTATTTTCAACCATTTCATGTATCATAGACAAGATTATTCATTAACGCAATTGTTTTCATAAAAGAAATTTACCATTGACCAACGGCAACGCAGTTTTCATGATTTACCAGGGCAAAACCCGGCACAATTTTCGCCGATAAGGGCGATATGCGACGTAGTATTTCTGCTTGCGGCACGATGTACAATCCCTATGCAATACGCACATGCTCCGCGATCTTTAGCTGAACGCCTTCACATGTCTCGCGAACATTGCATAAGCGCCAATTCCCATTTCGAAAGCACGTGAAAATAGCGGGCGCACATGCATTGGCCGCAAACAAGATCTTAAAGGGTGTGTACAGTTCTGGTCGAGGTGTAGATTTAGCTTTTAACATTTTGCGAGATATTCAGAAACCACTCTATGAGATGTCAAAGAGCATGCAGTTGTAAGGGGTATCAAAAGTTTATTCGATGAAAATCGGTTTTGAAATGGCTGAGATATCCAAAAACAAGGTGAAACAAAGAGATCCTAATAAAGTTGGGGCATGTCGCCTTTTATTATTAGCACTTTTTTTGATATCTCAGCCATTTGAAAACCAATTTTCATCAAATAAACGTTGAATCATTCTTAAAATTACATGCTCTTTCATATTTCATAAGAGGCTTTTCATTATCTCACTTAGGAATGTTCAAAACATGAATCCCCACCTCAACCAGTACTGTACAGTCCCTTTAATTCTGCCGGTGTTGTTGATGTCTTTCTCGTGTTTTTCTGATTTTTTTTTTATGGTAACATCCACTTTCCGAACACAAATGGCTGCCCACATCGGCTCGCGAAAGTTCTATTTTATGTGAGGATATGTTTTCAAAATCCATGAGCATCGGGAAAACGACAAATAATCAAGTTTCTTGGACCATTATTTCTTAATTGTTATGTTAAGAAGTACGGAAAATTTTATTTTGGATGCGATATGTTGTCATTTAGGTGAGAAAATTTCACTTTCGTCAGAAATCGTGCCCATTTTATCAGTTGGTTTTTGTTGATTGCTAGTGTGTTAGTATATGTGTAGTGTGCATGTAACAGTGCAATGCTGTGTTTAGCGGTATATTACCGTGTATGTTGTACCTGCTGCGAACAGTTGCACGGCCGCTTACTGCCGCAGTTACTCTAGTCTATAGCAATAAATGGTCCATCATCATGATCATGGTGATGAGTATCTCACCTCACTCGTTCGTCTAGTGGTCTGAGCTGAGTTAATGTAAATGCAGTCACATCACTCTACGAGTAGACTTTTGCCTGAACTTACCATCAATCACTGGCCGCGGTTCTGACTGTTTACGTTGAGGAAGCAGGGAAAAGTCGTACGTAAAATTAGCCTGCGCCCGACCATTTTTCGCACAGCGTCAGACAGACGGGGGCCTCGCCATCAAAGTGGGGAACCACAACACAACTACAAAACTTATAACAATTTATACATTACTTAAATTTTATAGACATTTGTACGTTACGTAAAGTGCATGCTTATATTACAGAAGGTACATAAGTCCATAGCATAGAGAGCCCTCGCGATACGTCCACTGAACAAAAAAATGGCACTTTCGAGCGAAATCCCCGACTGTCGAGGTTCATCGTTGCAGAATTCAAAATGGCGCGTTGACCACTCGGCAAATGCAAATTATGCGTGCGCATGCGTGGCTGGAAGTGCAGCGATCTACTGCGTGCGTGCGCTCTTTGTTTGGTAGCAGCGTGCACGGTCTGATTGCGTGAACTCCCGATTACTTTATCAGATGTACTGTTCGCGCATGCTGCATATAATCTTCATTTTCGGTAAGTTGTGAAATGTATGTCAATATCGATAACATAGCTATGTAGTGTCATTAATGAAGATTACATTTAATGAGTTTGAGGTGACAAAAAATGATGTCAAGTATCAAAACTCAAAGCAATCGTAAGGCGATTGCTGAGCTCTCTTTGTGTTGTGGGCCATTCCGGTACAGCCCTGTCGCTATTTATACAGCAACTGGGCTGTGTATAGTTAACGCAAAATTTGATTGGTTAAGCGGTTTACATTCGTGCCTAGATTAGCTATTTTTGCTACTTTTTTCCTTCAATTTTGTGACTTATATTGTAGACACTCTCAAGTCTCTATTTGTGACATTAATACACATTCATTTTGCAGTCAGCAGCAGATGGCAGTCTTGAAATCTAATTTTTATGAAATTTGACTCTTGAGTTCTCTTCTGAAATGAAAACAAACACTACGGTACCACAGCATGGTCATGCCAAGTAAAGCGCGTTGCCCATTTCTCGACCACCCATGCAAAGAACTGACACCTACATTTCGTGCAATAAACTTGTTACTATTAGTACGTTACACCCATAAGAAATGCACGGATGCAGATAAAGTATGTGTGTATACTTACTGATCACCAAGCTAAGGATATACTTGCGAATTTAGATTGAGGTATTTTAAAGAGACTTAATTGTGGAAGCAATTTAGTGAGCATGATTCAAATTTGGAGGGTCGCGACAATGATTTTGGAAGTCCAGTGACATGGCCCACTGTCATGCTCTTTGGAATGCGTAAGGAGGTAGTTGCATAGTTGAATTTCGCACTTTATTTACACCATTTTTTATTCATGAACTCGGAGAGAATGCACTTACCTTTATATTTGTAAGAGTGGTCGATTCAGGGAAACGGTCGAATCATGGGCAACATGCTTTACGCAATTCAAATTCTGTGCACAAACTGTTCAAAACAGGAACTTGTCTCTGTTGTCAGACAAGATTTTGACTAATTTCAGCACAGGGCCAGTCTGCCGCAGCAATATTTAGCCAGCACACCGGGTCAGAGCAGCTGTGGATGCACTTGAATTGACTGCATACATAGTTATGCAAGCAGTGTTGAGCATGCCAAACTTTTCCACTTGCTGAATGAGGAAAATCTTGACAAAGCTTGAGGTCAAAATGCTGTTTAACTGTATTTTGCACAAATAATAGCAGATTTTTAATAAAAAAAAAAGTTTGTAAATAATATGTGTACATAAGGCAGGTAACTACACATTCTTGGACATAATTTATCTTCCTGCAGAACTTCGGTTTTCTGATGATTTTGACTAATTGTACGCCTGTATTAAAATATCATTTTTATGCTTTTATATTTATAGAGTATTAACTATTAACAAAAATAAATGTAATTTTTTAGTAGAGCATAGCGAACACATTAAGATATTATATCTCTGTGGGTTCAATATGAGAGAATTTAGTATTTCCAATAGATCAATTCAATAGGGCAGCTGTCACACTTTACTATTGTATATTGTGAAAACAACAATGTGTACAGCATGTTTCATGATAAATTTGGGGAACTCTGTTAACTTTGTGTCCTTACTAGGCAGGAGAGCTGCGCTCATTTCTCCATGAAAAGGGGGCTGATATTTCAGAAACGATGAGCGAGGGCGGCCTCCAGTGTGACCTGGAAACGATAATCGACAACGTAGGAGTTGTGTGGAAGCTCTCTGATTTCAGCGGTAAGTGTCATCTAGATTTCTTCAAAGCCCTTGGTCTCATTTTTTATTTGAATTGTTTGAATTATTCAAAATCTATATGTAACATTGTACACATGCATTCAAACAGCACGAGGGACAGAGAAGTTTTCTGTGCACTACATGTAAGCTCACACAGCGAATGGCTCTGATGTGTTACCAGGTGAAAGCAAGAAGCAGAGCTTTTCAGAGCAAACAAGCTCTAATTATGAAAATAGATACACAACACACACACATACACATAATCAAAGGGACCAAAAAGATATTTTTAGTTCAGCAGTCTATTCATTACACAAAGTGATTGAAGTTTGCAGCATGCAGTTGGAACAAGTGAGTCACATACAATTGTACTAGTGCACTACAACTTTCTTTGAAAAACAAAACAAACAAAACAAACCATATCTGCACAGTTGTACAATAGTCAAATGGTCCATTGTGAATTGACTGAAAAGCAACCAGATTCTGCATCTTATAGATGTATCTTCTTTGTTGTAAAAGAATCTGTTTTGTGTTGTGTTGTGTTTTGTTGGTGCAACTGAAAAAAGAGAAAAACTGTCATACTTACTGACTGAGCAGACTGCGTACTGAAGTACATGTAGCTGATTGAAATTTGCATCATGTAACAGTAGTAGAACTGCACAAGTGCAAAGTATCGAGTTCAATTCAAATTTCGTGAGGAAAGGTAACCACATTCATGCACATTGTTTAGTTGGGGGCCCATTGCTTTGGACTGGAAAGTGATTCCTTTGTTAGTGTCTTAAACCTCTGTGTGCTGTGAGTGTCGGTCGGCACAGAAACTTTGTAGTAACTGTACGCACTTTTTTGGGTCCCTGGCACAGAAAGGGTAATATATATCTTGTCTTTTGTAAATCTTGTAGAAATTGAGGGAGTCTTCAACAGCATCCTGTCCCTCATCATCTACTTCCCACCGGAGACGATGGAGAAGCTCGTCCCAAAGCTGTGCGATCACCTCACCAAAGCCGGCACCCCGGAGCAGTCCTTTACAAGACTTAAGATGTAGGTGCAGTGTAGTGTCTTCTCTGCTTTAAGTCTTGATTTCTCTATGTGTCTTACTCTCTGCTGTATGGCTTCAGCTTTGAAGCCATGTATCTTTTAATGTTGTCATTGTTGTTGTTCTTGTTTGTCCTGAAACATTTAATGAAATGTAACTTCAAAGTACATTTAACACTATTTTCTACTTACACATGTTAATAGTGACTCTGACTGTGAAACAGGATTTCAATTGTCAAGGATGAAACATGAGTAATATGATATTTTCTCCATCAAAGTCGATTCACTCTGTAACTTTTTAAGGGCAACTGAACATTAAGGGCCAAAGATTTGATGTGTAATTTCTTGCTGTGTGGTGGTCCTTGTCCTCACAAAATTATTTTGCATTGAAATCACTCAAATAACCTTTCCTCTCTCATGCTTGCACACTTTAAGTCTGCTTAATAGCATAAATGTGACCCGCTACAACAAAAGGATCCGAAAGTCGCGGGAGGACAATTTTCTGAAAATGGCATGACATTATTGCCGTACTCTTCTACTTTAATTTTCATATATAGCACAACTGATAAAAAGTACTCTGTTGCGGAGATATCGATGATTTTATTAGCGCATGTCAAGTGGTTAAGGAAATCAGAGTTTCGAGAAAAGCACCTTCAAAGTTTTCCTTCAGACGCTATCATGATCAAGGGGAGGCGAGACAGTTTTCACCGCTTAACAATAAAAGGCATGCTCCTAGCAACATCCGCGATGTTCATTCAAGCTTAGCGCCAGCTGTCTATGCATGACCAATCAGTAATCAGGATGCCACGCACTGACCAATAAGATCACTCCCTTGTTGCTAGGGGTGGAGTCTAGCTGCGGCGCTAAATCCAAATCTTCGGACACGTTTCTGTGACATTGAAAGTCCGAAAATCATGGCCCAGAAAAACGCTGATTTCTTGCCTTTCCTTTTATCATTTAGCTTCGAAATTTCGGCAGATGATAAACAAAACATAAGATTACAAAATTATGTCAAAAATAGAAATCTGATTGTTTCGACCAATTTTGATGATGTGATCTCAAACTCAATTTTCTCGGCTCATCCATCAGCGACTTTAGGATTCTTTTGTTGTAGCGGGTCACAAATATACATTTGCTGTTGCTACACATAATCTGATTTGTTTTCTCTTTTACACAGCTTAAATAGTTTATTCCATGGAGTTGGAGAGTCCAATCCCCTCACATACCATGTCTACTGCGCCAGTTTACGAGTGGCTGCCAAATGTGAGAGCACAGAACAAGTCATCACAGACCTCGATAAGGTAATCTTCATGCCCAGTACAGCATCCCTTAAATGTAGAGATAAATCAATGTGACAGAAAAAGAAAAATACAAGCAAGAATAGGAGGAAGAAGAAAAATCGACCTGGAGGAATAAAAGAAATCAAAATAACAAGGATTGTAAGAGAAGGCACAAGAAAACATTTGGCTAGCGCAAATTCTAAAACCTGCAAAAATATCTTCACAATTTTCTCTGTACATTTTGTATGGGTTGACAATTGTATAGCGCAAATTCAAGAACCTGTGAATATGTTTCTGAGCTGCTCAAGGGCAAACAATTAATTGCACAAATATCAATGTGTTCACTGCAGTATTACAAAATGAAAAAATAGGTAAAATGCTTGCACAGCAAACAGTTAAGCTAGGGTTTGAGCCTTGTGTGAAGCTTCATTGTCCTAAATACTAGAAATTCAGAAACAGTACATTTGTAATTTGGGGCTGGGGTATGATCAGTAATCAACTTCAATAATGTTATTTGTACCGACTTGTTGTGTGGCCCATCCTGTAGGTCAAGAAATGGACTGTCCAGTGGGAGCTGAACAGAGATAGAATCAACAATGTATACAGACTTCTTTATGAGGCCCTCAAGGAGAGCAAACAGAGGTGAGTAGAAATCTGAGAGAGAGAAAGAAATCCAATCTTTTAACCCTTTCTGTGTCAGGGATTTTGTACACTGTGTACAATGCTGTGGGTTTTCTGTGCCATTGGATACTAAAGCACACAAGGGGTAAACCTGATGCCATTTTGAGGGAGGAATGTTCAGTGAGGTAAAGATTTCATATACTACTATTTCACCTTGTGATTGTACCTACGAGTCCTCTTTGGATTCCTTTAGAATTAATTCTTTCAGAGAGAAAAACAAGAATTTATGCAGAAGGTATTTGTATCGGTATTTCAATGTGTGTCTCAATATTTGATGCCCACTGGTCATAGATTGTATTGTCCAGTCAATCTGTAACCAAATATTGTTAGTTGATGTTGAGGTGCACATCAAATTGTTGTAACCTGAGATGAAATTAAATTACCAAAAAGAAAAGAAAAAAAAAAAAGGAAATATCACAACTACATACACAGACAGCAGTATGATTTCTCATTGATATCCCCAAACCTCTTCATATTTATACCACTATCTCTGTTCTTGGGGACTCTGCTGTACATGTGTATCTACTTCAACAATTCCATTCAGTAATGACCGTCATGAACTAAGAAAATGCCTCCAAAATATTAATATGGTGTGGAAATACACAAGGTTTACTTTACAGCAGAGGTTGACAGTATCAGGATTCAGTGATACCCAGCAATATCCACTATGCTAGTGATCATAATGACATGCAAAGCATGAGGAAACTCAGTCATAATTTATGTCTGATGCATAATATGAATCAACAGCAATGATGATAATGATATGCAAGCTGTGAGGGAAAATAAGTTATAATAAATGTCCGATGCACGATGTTAATCGACAGCGACGAGGCAAGCGTCGTCATGGTGGAGCTCCTCGGAACGTACACAGAAGACAACGCGTCCCAGGCCCGGGAAGAGGCCAACAGGTGCATTGTCAACGCCATCGCTGACCCCAACGTCTACCTCTTTGACCACCTGCTCACCGCTCAGACCGGTCAAGTTCTTGGAAGGAGACAGAATTCATGACGTGAGTGAAAGGAAGGCTCTTGCAATATCATGCTGCTAGTGGCTGTAACTTGAATTGTAAACTTCAAGACTGCTGAGTTTGTTTATTCTTGCAACCTCATTATCTGCACCTATCTAACTTCATGGTTTGAATATAAGAATCACATATGAAATGCAAGCAGAGTTAGTCTTCAATTTAGAATGGCAGTAGACACAGAGAGAAAGGAAGTTATTAGGACATCACAGAAGTCAGTATGCCGTGCACTTCCGTTATAACAAACTCAATTAGAAAGAAACTTACAGATCCAATGAAATAATATTTGCAGCCCAAAATTATCATTTAGATATTTTTATACACTTCATTTGTTTAGATATAACAAATTTCATTGTAACGAAGGAAATCTGCCAGTCCTGAGGGCTTCATCTGTTAAATTGGAGTCACCTGTATCAGTAGATATTCAACACAGCGGTGAGATCTTGCCTCATGCACTGAAATTCTGTGAAAGGAAAGTATGCTGCCAAGAATCATATACTGGACACATCTTGAGTGATTGTGTTGTTTGTCTTTTGTGGATATTTGCTTTCAGTTGCTGACCATCTTCGTATCAGGGAGATTAGATGACTACCTGAACTTCTTCAACTCAAACCAGGACTTCATCAAAGTTTGGGGTGAGTCAGGCTTGGTCTATTATTGTTTTGCTTTTGTTTTTTTGAGGGATTTTTTTTTTTTCATATTGTAAAGTATAAGTATCTATTATATGATAGTAATCATGATGATGTAAAAAACTATTTTGATCAGTATGATGATGACAATAATTAAAAGTGATAGAAGAAGAAGAAGAAGAAGAAGAAGAAGAAGAAGAAGAAGAAGAAGGAGAAGAGAACCAGACGAAGAGGAAGAAGGAGGAGGAGGAGGAGATGACGAGGAAGGGAAAAAAATAAGAGAAGATGAAAAAGGGAACAGAAATTGATGACTGAGGAGAATAAGAACAAAAACAATAACAGTAAAAGCTAACACTAAAAGCAGCATTCAAAAGACCAACAGCAGTAACAAACTACCAGCCAGCAGCAGACTGGGTGCCTGCTTTTGGGTGGCAAAGCACTTTCTCCCAGAGGGCCAGATATTTTGAATGAGAATGAGAAGTACACTGAGTGCAGTCAGAATGAAACAATGCTCAAAGATGGCTGCTAGTTACATTTCAGTTGCCATGTCAACTACAATGATTGTGGCTTACAGTTACTGTAAAATGTGCCCAAATTTCATCGTTGCGTCAGTCAACTTTTAGAATGTAATGTTTGCTAAGTTGTGACAAAAGTTGAGTTAGAGATTAGAATCAAATATTGTCTTCATGAGGCACAGGCAACATTTCTTCATGAGGGATGGTATAGAATTGGTTAAGGTGAAAATTCAGCCTTAAACTTTTTTTCGCGAGATATTTGAGAAACCACTTTAGAAAAAGTTATAAAGCATACACTTCTAAGAGGAATTCAAAGTTTATTTGATGAAAATTGGTTTTGGAATGGCTGGGATATTAGAAACAAAGTAAAACAAAGCACCTTTATAAAAAGTGGGTACCACCTTTTATTAGAATCACTTTGTTTGGGGTATCTCAGCCATTGCAAAACTAATTTTCATTAAATAAATTTTGAATTCCTCTCAGAATTAAAAGCTCTTTCATATTCCATAAGAAGCTTCTCATTATCTCAAAAATTCATCTTCAAAAAAACATTGGAAACCTCAATCCCCATCTCAACTGAAACTGTACCATCCCTTTGAGGGATAACTACATCCCCGGTAGTCACCTGAGTGTCCTCTTCCCCCTGCAGACCTGTCACATGACGAGATGATGAAGAAGATGCGAATCCTGACCTTCATGGGGATGGCGGTGGACACCAAGGAGATCAGCTTTGAGCGGCTCCAGGAGGAGCTCAAGATCTCCAGAGAGGATGTGGAGGGTTTCGGTCATCGATAGTAAGCATGCAGGGTCATTTTTTTCCGGAGAGCACTCTTGCTCACTAGCCACAGCAGTGCTGATGTTATTTAAATATCTGTTAACTGTTGACATGTTAACACCCCAACCCCTTCCTCGTCACTGCAGAGACTACACAAGTGTTTACTTGATAGCACTGTCTTGCCTTCAAAACCTCTCTTAAACAGGTAGACTCTAGGCTTTGCAAACCACAGTCAACCTTGCCTAAGTTCAATCTATTTGGACTGAAGAAATAGCTTCGACTAAGAGAAAATTGACTTATGAGGGATTAAAAGCAATAGAATGTAAAGAGAAGAGGACCTTTGACTTGGGCGATCATTCATCTTGTGTGAGGTCGACTTAAGCAAGGTTGACTGTATGTGTTGCTTAAAATGTAGCCCCTAAACCCACTCAGTTTAAGTGAAGAAAGCATTACATTCCAAAATGAATAGGAGTGAAAATTAATTGATTCTATGAAGGTGGTTCATCACGCTTCGGTTGCTCGGTGTCTCGTAGTGATATTGTGTAAGGTTGGGTTATTGTGATAAGAAACAATATGCACCAATATACAGCATGCTGATTGGATGCTGTCATTTCCTTTACAGTTTCATAAGAATGGGATCTACTCTTCTTTATATGGGATGGAGTATGAAAGTCAAAAAAAATTTCAATTACATGCTGGTTAGAGTAATGGATGCATGTACATGTAATGCATACTCTAAAGACAAAATCACAATGAAAGCATCATGAGAAAATACTTTTACCAAAAATATAATGCTGCTATCTTTATGTCAGTTTCTTGAATGCAAGTGTCAGAGTGACACAACATTTGCTTCTGCGGACACTTGCTGCAGTTTTATTTTCTCCAAGGACGTAGGGTTAGTGTTATGGTTGTGATAGGTTTTAGGTTTAGTTTAATGCGAGGATTAGGATTAGGGTTATGTTTGGTAGGGAGGTTTTATGTTTGGCTTAGCGTGCAGATATTTCCATGGGAGTAAATGTCATGGAGCCATTGTCAGACCATGATGGCCTGGGGTTTGCATGAAAAATGTGGCAAAAAAGAAAGAAAGAAAAAAAGGCTATTCTTTCCACCAGCCCTAATTAGACACTTTAATAGCTGGATGGCTTAGTACCCCTGTTTACCAGTGGTGAAATGCTTCACTATTAGAAAAAAAGAATTTGAATGCCTTTTTATGGACTTTTGCCATCAGGTTCAGTGATATGACAACTACTGTAAACCAAGATATTTTTGTGAAAATTTCATAAAATTTTTTTGTGAATTGGGCAGCTATGGCATTTCTCATGCATAAAATTTTCACGAATTGCCACTGGTACTCAATGGCTAGTGTATTAGCCAAGAACTTCCCTTGTGCATTTTTAATTTTGCAAATCGTGGCTCTCGCGAAATTTGCGAAATTGAAATGCATGTGAACATTTCTGGTTTTACAGTAACCCATCACCACTCATGCTTGTCAATTTCAGTTGTCAAATCCAAGATGGTGAAGGCCAAGATAGACGAACTCCAGGACAAGGTCAACATCAGGTAAATATTGTTTCATCTACATGAAAGGGATCGTGTAGATTTGGTTGAGACCTGATTTCAGGTTTCTAACATATTTTTTGGTGAGATAATGAGAAACCCTCTTATGAAATATGAAAGAGCATGTAATTCCCATTGAGGAATTCAATGTTTATTTGATGAAAATTGGTTTTGATATGGCTGAGGATATCCAAAACAGACGATGCTAATAAAGTGTAGGACCCACACTTTTTTACGATCACTTTGTTTTACTTTGTTTTTGGATGTTTCAGTCATGCCAAACCCGATTTTCATCAAATAAACTTTGAATTCCTCTAGAATGGTATGCTCTGTACTATTTCATAAGTGCTTTCTAGGTATCTCGTAAAAAGTTAATAGCCCAATTCTCATCTCCACCAATACTGTACCATCCCTTGAAGCTTGTAGAAACTTGTGGTGTGCAGCATGGAGAGACAGATAGTTGGATGGATAGATGGAGAGAAGGTTGGATGGATGGATAGATGGAGAGAAGGTTGGATGGATGGATGGATGAATGGAGGGAGGGAGAAAGAGAGAGACAGAGACAGAGACAAGGAAAGATTACACTCTCTGCTTGAACCTCTAGGCAAGTTGCAGGTTTGCTTGTTGCTTGACTTTGATTGGTCGGTACCACCCAGATTTTGTATGCTGCTTTTGGTAGGAGAATTGTGGTTGGTAACACATGGCTAAGGGTAGATGTAACCTGCCTAGACTGGCATGAAGGAATGTACTTGTAGCCGTAGTTACCACTTTGGTGTACAGACCACCTGTAACTCATGGTCTACAGAGTGCCTGTATTTTGCAATCAAATTCTCAATGGATCAGTGAACATGTAGAGTAGACTACAAGTTCTACCTTTGCATAAAGGTGTCTTGTCCACATTGGTTAATATGTATCTTCTTCCCTGTCCAGTGGATAATCTCTCTCTCTCTCTTCAGCCCACTGCAAACTACAGGACTTTCTTTTGCAACGACTGACCGACTTTGGATCTGAAATAAATCACAATAGACTCAGAATGAACACGCTTGTTTATTTCAGATTCAAAGTCGGTCAGTCATGTGACCGAAAGTTGTATAGTGTGCGGTGGCCTTAAAAATACAGGAAAAGTTGTAGTATTCCACCTGCTAGAGCTAACTGTTTCTCTGTCCCCTACTTTGTTCCCCACTCGCAGCTACGTGACCCACCGGACCTTCGGTCGACAGCAGTGGCAGCAGCTGAGGGAACACCTAGTCAACTGGCAGGGCAACCTCTCCCACGTCCGGGGGCGTCTGGAAGCCCTCTCCCAACAAATCATGGCCTGAACTGAAAATTTCAAAAACTTCTGCCCGTCTAGATTCTCTCACCTTCCGCCTCCTCCATCTCATTCTCTTTTTCCTCTTCTTAAAGTATTTATGTCTGGATTGTGTAGAACTCTTCATTTCTCCCTTCCTCACTTGTTTTCTTTTTAGTTGGAGGATGAAAATGTTAGCAGTAACTGTGCATCTAATTTCAGGGGTATCAGACCAATAAAATAGATATGTTTATGATGAGCCTCTCTCTCTCTCTCTCTCTTGGGCAAAATTGATGCCACTTTGTACAGCTGTGTACCAATATTCCACCAGAGATTGTAACATAAAAACAGACTGCTCTAAGTGCCATTTCTGTTCCATTCACTTTCATCTTCTCTCCATATTGCTGATTGACTGTATATGGTATATATGTAGCGAGTTTTATTGTTGCAAATAGGGACTTCATGACATTTTTGCCAGTGGTAAAATTCGTGATGTGGAGTACAGCAGTGGATGGAGAAAGCAGTGTCATTCACTCATTTTCATGAAGAAGTTTGCGTGTATCCAATTCACACAGTAGGCACGCCAATACTTTGGGTTACTAACTAAAGTGTATCATAACACACCTTGCTCATATAACTGTATACTGTGTGTATCAGTACATGCACACATGGACATTGAATTCATGTCCGGATCAGAGTCCATTTTTTTTTGTGTGTGTGTGTCGTTAAATTCACGAGTAGCAACAAACTCCCAAAATTTGCGAAAATAAACCCCCACAAAATATATAGTATATACTGTAAATGAGCAAGAATATGTGTAAACAGATCAGTGAAAGATCACCATGATCAAAGAAAGTGAGAGAGGGTATACAAAGCTAATTTTTCTCTTGTTTTGTAAGCTGGGATTGTGTTAAACCCTCTTACCCCACCAGCCTAAAACCCTATTGACCTTGTACATTGACATGTTACCCATTGGGCTGAAAGTGTTAATTTAGAGTGTGACAATATGAGAACAAGTCTGCACACAGTTCATGCCAGTGTAGCAAGGGCTATAACACCACAAGGTCTCTCTTTAAACTTTAAAACCATTCCCCCACTGTAGCTATGCCATCATTTTGAAGTGTGATAAATACCAATTTAGCAATATTAATTAGAAAAATGCATGCAGATGTGCACACCTTATATTTTCTTTAATAATGTTGACACCTTATATTTTGTTTTAGTTCCTTTTGTTAAACACAAGTGTTGGTGCTCTTGACTGAGAAGCAAATTGCGCTAAAGCTGAATAAAAAAAAAATCTGATTGAAGATACAACAGATATAAGAGTCTCCTCACTTGAGGAGATTCAGTCATTTAACATGTCACCAAAATGGATGGAAAAAGAAGTACACTGTATATCTATACATGTATATAGATGCCCATCTACCCAGGACATACCATGATTTATCATTTACCATATTCCAAGATGGCCTTCTCCATCAATGCACTGATGAAGGCATTGGGTTACTTGTTAAAAGATAGATTATCTATGCTGTTGTTCACCATTTCCAAACTGTGTGTTCCTGTTGTCTTACGAGTACAGAGTAAATTCAGCAGGAGTCACAGTTACACACTCTTAATTTCTGCCCAGAAAGTTGAAGTATATCTACATTCTCTTATTTATGTACTTATTTTCCCTTAGTCTCAAGATGCAATGTGAAAGTCAAATTTAGAAGCAGAGCGCACAAAGACCACAATTGCAGTAGTATTTACACTGAAATGATCAATGTCACCGATAGTGTGTTGTCCCATGCACCCAAATCTGTGTTTTGCTGTTTGTCGGGCATCTATAATCCATGGTAAATTTTTGCAGTTTTGTTTACACATGAGCAGTGCATCAAGCTTTATGTTGCTTATGATCTGTGGGAAGTTAAAAAAGTCACAAAATACCTTTGGACATTTCCAGTCATCTATAAATTCATCACAAGGAATGCTGTACACAATGTTAGTGTGTGTAGACTGTCACATTTTTTTTTCTGATGTTTTGTCTTTTTTAAAACTTTATTGGCACTAGGCTAGTAATACATTGTAGGTAATGCTTATTGCCGAGATTGCACTGTACAGTGTACATTATATAATGTGTGTCTGATTTGTTTTCCCTTTTGCCCTTCAAACTGTAAGAATCTTGCAACAAAATTATGAGACATTTATACAATGTACATGTGAGATACCTGAATTTCCAAAATGCCAAAAGGCAAATAAAACAGAAAATAACATTGTCTTATGCATTTCATTGTAATGTTTATTATGTAATTTGTTTGCTTTACTGTACAATAATAACAGATGATTACACACATTTCATGCCTTTCTTTTCAAACAAATATATAGTGTACAAAAATAAGAGCAGCTAGCACTGTATCAAAAACCAGTACAAGTCATGGCATAGTGAGATCAGAAAGACATGTGGTGTGATTTCAGGCAGGATTGCTGTCTCAAAATCTATGCATTCACGTTTTGATACAGTACAATTCTGGCATAAACATTGAGGGAAAAGGCTTAATTGGTACTCTCATGGTTTGTGATACATTTATGGCTTTTATCATCTGCCATAACACAAGCAGTATGCATTTAATGCCATTTACACCTATTCATGGCTCTTGTCACCAGACACTGCGCAAGAAATATGCATTTACTGCTGTTTTTGCTTTTCCGGGTAAACCTGATTCACATTTACTTCTTTTCTTTTTCCAGTGACCTGCACCAGACATGTCCGAAAAGAAAATAATACTTCATACTTTTAATTCAGATACTTATTGAATCTAGAATCGGTACATGTATTTCAGTGAAAGAACAAGGAAGCTAGAAGGAAAGAGATTATGCAGTAAAGATTATGCAGTAAAAGAAAGATTTCACCACACATTGTACACTTATACAGGGGAACCCTGTTCAAACAAGTTCACTGGGACTGCCAATTTTACCTTGTTAAAAATAACAAGTACCTTACTCAAATGAACTGATAGGGAAACCACCTGAACACAGTGATGAAAAATTGTGACTGCAAAATTTACCTTGTTAAAAGCTATCTATATCTCCTCGTGAGCAAGCTAGACATATACATACATGTAGGTATGCTTGATAATACTTCAAAGAAAAGTGTGAGGAAATCCATTTAACTTCCTCTTGCATTTGTAAACTTTCGAAACCTTTAGGACCAAGCACAGAGATATACCGCGTATATATGATTTCTTGCTCGAGGACATACACATTCTATACATACAGGTCCAGTTTCGTTTGAAGAGAATTATAATATCTTATTGTCTGCTGTCGATATCCATGTAAGCAAGAAATCCACATGGGTTTATGAGTATGATCAGTACATTGTAGTATTAAATAGAGTCAAATGTAATGCTCTGTACTGTGTATGAAAGTGAATGATCCTTGCAAGGTTGTGTGACTCCACTGAGAAATCAAATACCTTTTTTTCAACAAATAATCAACCATTTCTTGCTGAAGAGAGCAGAAATTAGTTTGCCATGCAACAAGACATTCATTTTTTTTTAATCATTCAACCTTGTTTTGTAGATCTTTCCACCAAAACCTCAAGAGATTCACCCATGGGATGGATGATCATTCAGTATTTGTGCACCATCCTGCATCTTTCCCTAATTATATATCTTCATAACCAATGAAAGATGAGAGGAAGAGGTTGAGTCCAAGGCTGCTCACAATTGGCAATGTGCTGACACCTGAGATACATCATAACTTTCGTACAAACATTGACATTTCCTGTGATCAGCAAGTAAATGAACATGTGCCTGACATGTATAGGCTCCAAAATTCCATCTGCAACAAAGTCACTTCTTGCCTACTGGTAGCAAGGCCAGAATCTGTCACATATCTGGTCAGAGAAAATGGAAAAAAAAAACTAAAAAAAAAAACTAAAGCAAATGTCACTGATAACATCCCCTTTCACATACGAAAGTCCAGGAGGTCTAATAGTACAGGCTGAGGTACGCTTCCCTGATGGCAAATTTCCTCTTCTCCTTGTACGTCATGAGTCGGCTCTTTTGCGTCGTTCCCTTGCAGTCATCCGGCATGAGGACGCCATCTGTGGGCGGGATCTTCAGCAGCTGTGGTCCACCGAAGGTGCCATGGAATGCCACTTTTCTATTTCTTGGTACATTGTGTTCATAGGTGCCAGCCCTGTCGAAAATCGAACAGAAAAATGTGAAAATACAATACTTCAGAAATAAAATATACAGTGTATCAGGTCACGTGGAAAAGTGGAATTGTGCTTCAGGTAGTTGTATGACTTGCCAGAAACAGGAAATTAACATCAGTCAATACTAACAATCTAAAGGGCCAGTGAGGTGCATACATGTAGAAGTACATCAAATAGAGTAAAAACAAATAATGAAAATGAACATAATTTATAAATTATATTAATGTATGGTACATTTATTGGTTCTTATAGTAAACATATACCATGTAGAGCTATACATGCAAAGGTATCATTTTCCCCCGTCTAATCAATGAAACTAACATTATCAGATGCATCCAGCAAATCAAATGAAAATTCTATTGCATGGAAGGTTGAATGAAGAGCTTCTACTGAACATTGCAGTATTCTTGCCAGCACTCATTTGTGCATGAGTCAAAAGAGGAAAAATTGACACAGTGCTTACCCTGGTGTCATTTCAGGATCCTCCTTATTTCTGTAAAATCGGTTTGCTCCAACTTCAAATGGCTTGTTGGCAGTCGTAAATGTCTGCGGAGCTGACCACTTGGTTTGATAGGTTGTCGGGCAAGGCGTCTTTGTCTGTGGGAGGGCACACATAAATCATTTGATGATTAAATGCACTCAAATTCATCTTGTGATATTGAAAAGTAGAAATCTGCAAATTTGACAATTCGCCTAGTTTGACTGATCACCACCTCGAAGAACTCTAAATCTAAGGTGGCTATTGGTCACAAAAATGATATGTAAAATATTTATTAACCACTGAGTTATGATGGCTACAATGTTAAAAGTTTTCAGTGCAGTACTTACTGTACAAAAGATGTACATAAACAGGAAGGTGAGACAAAATTAGGATATCACATTCACTTCACAATAAGAAAAAAAAGCTTGGAAACAACGGAAAAATCTTCATGTAAGACAATGGAGTAATGCAGTAATTATTCACTATTCAATTAATTAATCACTATTAGAGCCAACACTTACTGCAAATTCCTTTCGTATCCTTGGAGCAGAGCGTGCCCCCATTGTGTAACCCTTCTTGCTCGTGATCTGGTGGTCTATATCATAGAGGAAGGTTGTTTTCTGTAATGAGAGACATGGAACAAAAGAAAGAAATATTGAAAACATGAATTAAAATTTAATTTAATCCAACAGATAAAAACACAAAAATTATAGTGTTGCATAGTGTACACCAAGAATTACTGAACTACAATGCTTACATGACACATATACTTTTCCATGAGCAGAGGCAAAACACAGGTCCCGTCTTACAAATCACATACTTGCCAACTCTACCGCTTTGGGCGGTAGACTACCGCTTTTTAGAGGTTTTGACCGGCTACCGATTTTCTCTTCTGATCTACCGATTTTGTAGCAAACCTACCATAAAATGAAATAGAAGTCATATTTTCCCTTCATTGTGCGTTGATTCCCTAAAATAAGCTAGTAATTAGAATACTAATAATAATTTCAAGGAACTCGTTCCTCAAAAACGCCGTATTCAGCCTTCCAATATGCACACAATCATGTATGCACACTGCAGTGGCGCACTACTAGAATCTAGTACTCTATCATAATCAACGTGCGTGCAAGACTTACTGCACACGTGTACGTGCAGCTAGAACCACGCATAATATGTTTTGGTAGCTCACGTGTGCGTGGTGCGGCCGATGCGGCATACGGTGTGGCATGCATGATCCCAGCCGGCCGTGTACGTATACGTGATTGTACCAAACGTAAATGTATTTTCTTATCTAACTTGTGATAACAATATGTTTGATTACTTTTTCACATATGCTTAGCTTACAAAAATTATTAACGATATGTCTGATTTTATCTTTATATGCATAGTCTACAAAATAGTTCATAGATTTACATGGATTATAAGTTTTTTATCAATACCAAGAACCCTTTTAAAAGGTTAAAAAGCATGCACCAAATCTCATATTTTTATATTGAAAAACAAAAAAAGTCCACACCGCGGGAGGGGGACACACCCTCCCCCCCCCCCCTCGCGCGCAAGCGCGCTCGGGCTTGGTCGCTTCGCTCCCTCGCAAAATCTACCTCTTCAGGATTTCAAAATGTTGGCAAGTATGAAATCGGGACTGCTAGAATAATTCTGTGAGTGCTCAAATTTGTAGAGAACCAAAGCAATGGAATGAAAAATGCAATGAAAGTAGCTATACATAGTAGTGTCCCTTTATGAAAGAAAGCTCAATGATTTCCCAACTTGAAAATATGTATATATTGTATTTGTGTTACACAAAACCATATTTTTGTGAGGTGTTACACCTAAAGTTGCAAATAATTACATCAGTAACATGTGGCATAGCATGCACTACTAAAAATCTCATCAAAGATCTGAAGAGATATTAAGCAATCTTATTCTCGTCCCAAGAAACCGAAGTACGAGAATATGGCACACACAACAAATCTTCACATCAAGCAGGCTCTGCAAAATTCAATCATTTCAGTTCACAGATTGATGTCATACAACTACGAAGTACAAAACCTATCAAGTATCTTGTTCCCTTTTCAGCAGTAAATTAATCTGTATTTCCACCCACCTCAGCGTTGTCGTAAGATCCTGGTCCACGGTGCGGGGATGTGTCCAGGGCCATTCCATTCCCAATACGGTTAACAGGTAGACTTGCGGGAAAGAGTGGCCTGTTTGCCGTGGTCCCAAAGGAAACATTGCTCTTTTTCTCCTTGCCGAGAAGAGCTGCACAGAGAAGGGACATTGTAAATCAAATCATTCATCAACATTCCAAATCATAGACATATTTGTGCAACTAGTGAAGAATTTGAAAAAGTATGATACTGTGGGCTTGTAAAGTAATTACTATCGAGTTGAGTGAAAAACATTGATACTGAAGCCCTAGCCTAGTTACTAAGTTGTGTTGTCCAAAAATAGAACGTATCTTGACTATCTTATCAATGTGAAGTGTGCATATGAATGGACACACACTGGACAAAAAAAAAAATGTATATCCTATGACTTTTAATAACATATCATATAAATTATATATATACATGTATAATTTATCTTTGCGAAACTTGCCGGGAAGTAAATTCTGTTATCAATATACGATATGACTTTAAATAAGAGTAAGAATACAAGATCAGGTACACCAATTTGAATAATTCATCACGAATTAACCTGTTAACAACGCACATAACAAACCGAATCCCCAACAAAACCATACACAATCCGTCCTTAAAATACCAAGGCCAATCAAACGGTCACCATCACGGCGACATATTGTAAACACAGTTCTACTGTGATTGGTGGTAGACCGGCCCTATCTTGATTGCACTAATTCATTTTGAACTTTATGAACGCGTACCTTCTAACGAGGGTAATGTTGTTGTCATCGTACTCCTTTCCAATTGCTCGTTTTCTTATGGAAAAATGGAATAATTCCAGATGTATCCTGTCTGGAAGAAGTCACTGTTGTGATCCAAACACCGAGTGAAGTTCCGCGTGTGACGATACCACTGCACTGCACGGCGGCCTGTGTGTACGGACGTGGTGTATGAGTAGGTACATGGCTACGGATCGGAGCGTGTGCTCAAACAGTAAACAGGTGTCTCCATAGCAACGTACAGCAACAGGTGTATTTTGCTTCACTTTAGACGGTGTAAAATTACTGTTTCGGGATGACAATGTAGTGAGGGCTTCAAGTGTGTACTCAAATGAAATTATATTGTTGATATGATGGAAATATGATATTTTCCCTTGAAAGTGAATTGTAGTGCAAATGTATTTCAGTATTTTGGTCCGAAAGAAAAAAAAAAAAGGGGGGGGGGGGAATCCGTAACTAATTCTTTTATGACGATAGAGGGCGTTTCCACATTTGTTTTGTGACGTCAAATAGAATATGGCGACTTGCATTGATCATCAAATGCGTTGAGCAAAACTGCATTGGATCTCAGATGAGCGAGCACCACTCTTGATTTGGATCTGATTCTGGATTAATGCGTTTGCATCTACTCCAAAAATCCAAGATCAGGTCAGTAATCTTAGTTTAGGCCGATAATGTAATCCTTTTCGGTATCATGGGAAACAACGGAGGTCCGACCAAGTAGGGGTAGATTATCTAGATAGGTCGAAGTTAGTTAGTTGCCTGCGCCCTAGCCCCGGAGACCGCGTAGACTCCGTGTGGCGGCTGTCGCAGTTACCTGCGCCCCAGCCAAGCCCCCACCGCTTGCTCGGCGTGATTGCACCCTGCGCGCTGGCTGGCCTCGCCGCACGGTCGGGGTCGCGTCGGTTGTCAGCTAACTGCGACAGCCGCTGCGTGTGGCGGCTGCGCCGTGCTCCCATAAAAGATCTTCATGTTGAACAAACGGGTGCCTTTGCGGCGCTATATTTCCTTAATTTTTCGACAGAAACTACTAGGAATACTTACATGGGTCGATGAAACCTAAATCACTATCATCGGCGACTGTTTGATGCATTTCATTGCTTGTGATGCACAAAATGATGTCTTATAAGCAGCTCACCGATGTTCAGCTGCGCTGTACCGGCATGCGGCACCGCACGCACCTCGCTGTCTGTATGTACAAAATTGTACCTGAACTAACTTTTTAATCCCAAAGAAAGTCCTGAAAATTACGAATTTTGCAAAATGATTCACTCCAGAGTCCAGCTGCGATTAAATTTAGTTTAGATTTAGGCCCTAAATTTACTTCTTTTTTTATTAGAAAATAGACCATCCACGGCATCAGCATACCGATGGCGATGCGATACCGATAGAATGAATACTGACTCAGTGACTGTCTTGCTCTTGCTAGCAAGTAGCATCAACAATGCACATCGTAATCTCAGTCCGGGAAACCCGCTCATGAGGACTGCTCCCGCGTACGAGGACTGCCCCGCCTCATGAGGACCGCCCCCACGCCTCATGAGGCCCGGGGGGAACGCCTCGTGAGGCCCCCTATTCACTTCTTATTCATCTCACATCTGACGTATAAATTGTCGCAACTTCGCACGGTGATTTTTTGTTACACACACATGTCCACTATCCATGATGAAAAGAAGAAAAAATCCTGTCTGTTTTTTTTTCTTTCAAAAATCGAGTTTTAATCATCCGATGCAGAGCGCCCATCAAAACACGGGCGCCAGCGTGTTCGCACAATGCAAGACTGCCGCACCTAGCGGCCTAATCCGACTAGTCGGATCAGGCTCAAGTTTCCTATAGAGACCTACGCTATCGACTCCTCTTTGTTGCTTACGCTTTGGCCCACTTTCCTGAGTCCGAAGAAGTCCGATTCGCTGCAGTCAGTGTGGTCCGATCACAGTTCGGCTCATGATTCGGCTATTGAGGGGGATGACAGCTTCAGCAAACTTCTTTTGTGATGTCATCTGCATGCACCCTGGCATTACTACAGACTGCGCGATGCGCAGAGAAGACAACGAAGGCAACGTTACTTAGCAACACCTACGCACTTTACTGTTGATGACAGCTCAACTTCGGTAATCTTCGTATCAATGCTAACGGTGATTGGCAGTATCATCAACAGCGCCCTCTACACTACCGGGACTATGCCCCTTTAACTACAACCAGCAGCCCCTTACGCATAGCGTAATGGGGCTGCGCACTGTAGCATTCAGGATCATGACAGATGAGTGTAGTGGACAAATATCAACTTAAAATCTAAAAATTTCTTCAATTTGAAGACTTACCAGTGAAGTTGAAGTAAATTTATTGGCAACAGGGTTCGTTCAACGTTTAGTTCTGCCAATTTATAGTCCCGTTGTGTTCAAATTGATGACTTAATGTGACTCGATCCAGAGGAACCTGGGAGAACTACACTGAATTGACGGCCAGCGCGTGCGCACACAGACATCCTATCCAGTCGATGGATTTGGGTTTGTGTGCTTGTGATGTATGCGCATGCGCTGGCAGTCAATTCAGTGTAGCTCTCCCAGGTTCCTCTGGACCGAGTCATATTTAAGTCATCAATTCGAACAGAAAGGGACAATTGGCAGAACTAAACGTTGCATGAACCCTGTTGTCAATACTTCAACTTCACTGGTAAGTCTTCAAATTGAAGAAATTTTTCGATTTTAAGTTGATATTTGTCCGCTACACTAATCTGTCATGATCCTAAATGTTACAGTGCACAGCCCCATTACGCTATGCGTATGGGGCTGCTGGTCGTAGTTAGTAGACAGTCTACAGTCGTACTGTAACTGGCTTAGTTAGACACGGTTGGGATTTATTACAAAATTGTGTCGAATTCAATTTGATTAAAATAGATCTACAAAAGTGTAGATACCGCCTACACATTCACATTGATAGATCTGCCTCTAAACTAGATAGCTACGTATGTAGACCTAGTTCCTAGTAAACTTACTGTATACACTATATGCTGTTATTTTCACGTAAATTTACAGATATTTTCGTGATTGATGAGGTCGCAGACATTTTTGCAAGATGTTTTCGCGAATCGACACCGATGCTAATGCTTTTACAAAGCGCATGGAGACAATTTCGCGTGTGGTTAAATTCGCGATCCAACTGTGATTCGCGAAATTCCCGAAAATTAAACCCTCGCAAAAATACAGCTTATACAGTATCTTTACTGAGCATTTCAAGCCTTTTTTTTTTAATTAAAAAGTGCAAAGAATTTATTGTCCTCATCTTGTTGTTTGCATTGTATTGCTCATGCTCAGAAGATGGCGACCTCATCGGAGGAAGTACTCCTGGTGGTGAACCAGGTGCGATGTCGGAAGAGCAACGGCAGTCTGTACCTCATGGGGAAGCGGCTTGCATGGCAGGAGGATAACAAGGACGTATTCACCGTCAGCCACTACTATGCCGACGTTAGACGTGAGTAGCTATAGAATAATCCCAAAATATAATGACTTTCATGTAGGGGCCTGGTAGTTATTATCTCTCAATATTGAAATACTACACTTGTCTTATCAGAGCAAGTTTCACAGTGAGTGAAAAGTACATTGCAAATACATGTACACTCTGTTTAAAACTTTAGTCAGCCCAATAACAATTTCACACATCAGAGGACTGGATTACATGAGTAATCATTATAGACGTTAGTTATAATAGTCATGTTGCTGGCAGATTTATGTACACGTAATGGGCATGCAATGCACCAGCTACTATTACATGAAGACATACAGTGTAATTACATTAATCAGCTCTGACAATGAAGAGAGCACAGATGTCACAGGATATTTAACTTTCCATTAATCTAATAGTTAGTTTATTTGTTATTTTTTATTGCAACTGATCGACAAATTGCCCTTCATGGACATGAATAAGTACCAATTATTCAGTGTTTGAGTGGTTAGCCATGATAAAAATCATGGGCATACACATACTGTACTCTGGCAGGATTCAAATCTACAACATCCTGATTACTAGACAAGGTGTCATGTCATGGACTTACGTTCATGGTCATAATCACTGGACTACCAAGGTTGGATATGGGCAATTCCACGCCAAAGTGGACATGACATCTAAAATTTCAAATTCATATTTCCCACGCAATTTTGGTATCAAATGAAAGCTTAAAGTTTGAATTTTATGGATTTGAGTAAAAATATTTAGTTTTATAACATATTCGGGGTCAATTTTTCAATTGTTTAACTAACCTTATTAATTTTCAAAAATGCATAGATTATAATACAAATGTAGCATGGCCTGTATTCAATATTTGAGGAATAAATGTTATGAATTGTTATATTTAGAACTTAGTAAATATGAAAAAAACAGTTTATTTAATATTTTTACAGTTTCCATGATTCGTTACGCTTCAGTGACTTCCTAAAGGTGTCCTTGTATTTTGTCCTTCCGTTACCACAAAAAGAGGTCTTTTTAATATTTTATCAAAAATAGTAATATAAAAACTATAAAATTTTCAGTGCAAAGCAAGTTTAGGTAGGCCTATAACTTGGCACCCATCCATCCATGACATCCCTCCTCTTTGAATTATTATAAATAAATTAAAAATGTCCTTCCGTTACCGAAGCTGGTAGTGGAAGGACAAAGTTGTGGTAATGGAACGATTTAGAGTCTGTTTTTAGCTATTTAATGTCCCTAAGATGAGAACACAATGATGTGTCAGAACCTACTCTAAGTACCCTTGACTAAATTCAAATAACAAATGAAGCCACACCTCTTTCCTGAATGCAGGTCAACCCAAGATTGGCTCAATGTTGTAATTTTGTGTACAAACCCTATGGGAAATAGTGCTCTTTCATAAAACTCATAAACATCTGATAATTTTTTTCTTTTGATCACTTTGATTATTTGACTTTTGCCTAACTATGGTTAAAAAGTGGTCTGTGACAATTTTCTTTGAAAAAAAAAAACAACAAAAGGAAAAAAAGAAATACAAAAGAAATTCAAGAAACAATAAAATGTTAAAGAATTGAGATTGATTTTGCAATTTTTATCACTACATTTGTTAAATACCTCAAAATGAAGATCCACACCAAAAAATGTCTGTAAATTGCTTTACATTAGTATTCTATGGGCTAAAATATATTTTATTGACTAAATTTGCATAATCAATTCATATAATTAGGAATTAGCAGTATTTTGAACAATCTAACTATGGTCTCGTGTAGATTACTCTCCAGGGTGATGTGTGCAGATTTTAATCAGTTCAGTTCAGTTCAGTTTATTTTATTTTCGCACTGAACCGGCTTCAGTCAATGGCTGTTCTTCAGCTGGTCCGTCATGAAAATGCAAACAGTGTAAGAAATTGGAGGGGGGGGGGGGGGCTGGGGATAAGCCCCCAAGACCCCCACCCCCCTGCCGTGAAATGGATCCATAAGATTTGGCTATTTGGGGGATTAAGCAAAAGAAAGAAAAAATATCACATTGGACTACAAGGATTAACGTTAAATTTGGAAATACAGTGTAACATCCTTCATTGTATGCACACAAAGCTCTTTGTCCTTCCATTGCCATACATTAGTGAAAACAATGTGTTGTAATTAAAAAACCAGTTGACATGTTTCAAAGTTGAATACATAAAAGTAAAACTAAAACTATTTGGATCAAACTGTATACCTGCCACATATGAAAAAATTATCAACCTTAGAGAGGTTTAATAAAAACTAACCATAACCCATCTTCCCCATACACTTTGCACAGACAATCTGCATGTCCTTCCGTTACCGTCCTTCCGTTACCAAACACACATGGACATTATGTGGTCTAATTAAAAAATAAGTAAACATATTTGAAAGTCAAATATATTCCATTATAGCTAAAACTATGGCAGTTAAACTGTATACCAATAAATTAAGATAGTTCCATAAACTTCACAGAGTTTTGATAAAGACTAATTTGCCTGAAAACCCATGTCCATTTTGATGTCCTTCCGTTACCGACCTCATTAATATGCATATTTCATTACTCTTTAGCAGGTATGACAAAAATTTTGGTGGAAATTATAGTCTTTGGCTCTGGTAATACATCTCTAAAGTTTAAAATGCTGTATCCATCAAACTTTTCTTAGAGTACTTTTTTAAACTGTGAAAATTCTGTCTGAATGTCCTTCCGTTACCATGGAATTGCCCACATGGTGCCTGTCTAGCAATCAGGAAGTGGTGGATACAAGTCCCACCCAAGTATGTATGCCCATGATTTTATCATGGCTGTACTCTAAACACTGAATGAGTGGTGCTTATTAACATTGATGAAGGGCAATTTGTTAATCGGTTGCAATGATCAGTTATCAATTGTAATGATCTGGTACCGGTAATTTTTATGTTAATTCTATGTGTAAAGAGATATGTAAAGTAATATGCGAGGTGAAATTCTACATATGTCACCCAGAGCAAAGGATCAGCCAGGACACCAGCTCCAAAGTCCAGCTCCAGGTCCTCCTCCACAACGGGTCCAGCTCCAAGTTCCACTTTGCCAACCGCGAGGGCGCCGCCGCCCAGCGCCGCGACCGCACCGACGTCAAGGAACTCCTTCAGCAGCTCCTGCCCAAGTTCCGCAGCCAGGCGAGCAGGGAGCTGGAACAGAAGAACAAGTGAGTTTCAGGTCTCAATTCTTCTAGGTCCTATTTTCATCAAATTGGTAAGATAGCAACTCTTGCTGGAATAGCAACTTCTTGTAGCAACAGCCAATCAGGAAGCAAGATGCTTGTCATTACTATGACACTTTCCAATGCAGCAAGAGTTGCTATCAAAGCAACTGTTTTACAAAATGGGGCCCTAGTAGACTAATCTCCCTTTGCATAAAGGGGTGTCTTGACCACGTTTATGCTTCTTCTTATATGACGCTACTTGCATGGCTGATGCTTTTTTCACCTGGGGTGAACCACAAGGGCTCAGCGTCTCTCACTAGGTTTTGTTCTTCTTGTGTGGATTGGTAGGGCAAACTTTTTTACCAGGCAAGCTTTCTTACACTTTGCTCTCTGCAAGAAGTGATGTTAGATCTTCAACTTGTGTAGGTTATGACTCTCCCATGCATGGGGCCTCTATAGAATTATGCCCTGTCTGTTAGACAGAATACTTTGTCTCTTCCCATGAGGCATGATGACACACATCATTGCTCAGCAAGACTCAGTGAGCGTCAAACCCAAGCCACTTGATTTCAGGGCAGAGATGCTACAAACTGAGCCACCTTGCCACGTGTGTCATGCTAAGATTTTATCACTTCAGAGCCAAAACAAATTCACATCCCTTAATACACTCTTCATTGTAAATCCACACTGTAAAAAGAAAAATAAATAAAAAGTGTCCGCTAGACAGAAATGTGAATGGATGAGGGCATACAGAGAAAGACCTTGAAAAATCTGCTTAGGGGCTCTTTGATCATTTTGAGTTATGCCTTTTACTGAAAGTGGCTCTAAACCTTCCTTGTGGTAGCTTGAAATCTTTCCAGTGTGTTTATAAACGTAAGTACATTAGAGCCCCTGAATGACAATATAAGAACGTAGTTATGCAGAAGGTATGAAGTGTGCATATATTACGCCATCTCTTTTTGGTCATGACAGGATGTTAAAAGATGACCCCGAACTGTTCCAGCTTTACCGCGATCTGGTGATGAGCGGAGTGATGACGGCCGATGAGTTCTGGGCGAGTCGCATCAACGTAAGTCTCCTTGGCAGTTGGTTCAGTGCTAACCATTTCTGTGCCAGGGACTGGACAGTGTGTAACAGCACTATGGGGGTCTTGTGCCAATGGGCACTCAAAGCACACAAAGGGTCAATGCACTTTGCTGTCATGACATGATTTTAAAGGACAAGTCCACCTTCATAATACATGTGGATTGAGTGAATGTTGCAATATTAGTAAAACACATCATTGAGAGTTTGAGGAAAATCAGACAATCCGTTCAAAAGTTATGAATTTGTGAAGTTTCTGCTCAGGCACTGTTGGATGAGAAGACTACTACAGCTTGCGATGTCACATGCGTAGAACGATCTAAAGAAAATGTAAAGAAAATTCATCATATTTTCAATTTTCTCACGTAATAAAAGAGCACTTGACTTGCCTCTTTCAGAAGGCAGGGGGAATAATATTACCTGATTTTTCCCAAACTTTCACTGATGTGTTCTACTAATATTGCTGCATTCACTCAATCCACATTTATATGAAGGTGGACTCGTCCTGTAAAAATATAGCCTGTGGGGAACGTGTACGTAGTATTCATCACGTAATGTGACCGTGCAATGATTTGACACAGTAAGCACTCGTTGCATTAAACTCACAGCACATGCAAAAGTTTTGGTGTCGGCACGGTAGACATCACATGTACTGTATACGCCAAATATGTTGCAAGGTTTTTATTTTCATAAATTTTGAGAGTTTGGTGCTATTTGTGATTTTAAAAACACACAAATACATTAACTCTGATCCCGACATGAATGTGATGTGCAATGACATACATTCTATGTTCAGTGCACTGTACTCCACAATGGCAAATTTAACCACTTGCAAAATCATAGGGAAGTCCCAATTTGCAAAAAATTAGACTCGCTAAATATATGGTGTATACAGATCTGTTAGAGCTGATCACTCCATAGCATGCCATTTCCCAGTCCAGTTGATATCATGATTGCTTGCACGGTGTCAGGTGATTAGGCCACTCATAGTCTCTTGATGTGCTTTAAAAACAAGGAAACAAACTTGTATCCTTACTATCAAATTATTGCACTTCGACTTTCTGGTGGGATGAGGTTGTAGTTGCAAAACTAACAACCGAAAGCACTATTTTTGTATAATACTGTGGCATACAAGTTTAAATTCTGTGCAATTCAACGGCGCATCACACAATACGGACAATCAATACAGGCGCTGCACAGTCCTGTTGTATAATAGAATTACATTGTACAATAAAAGATGGGGCAAAAAGTTAAACAACAAGAGAAATGAATTTAATAGGCAGGTCATGTAAACAGGGGAGAAGAAAATGATTAAACATAAAGAGAAACTCGGTGATAACAAATCCAGAAAATGACAAAGAAACAAGACTAGGAACAATGACCACTTTGATCACTCACTTATGGTCTGACCGTGTCCCTCGTTAGATGGCCCAGCACGAAAGCGATATGTCATCACTTGCGGCGGGCAGCAGCAGTGGTGGTCATGGTGTTGGCGTCTCAGCTGCTTTCCTCTCTGACATCAAACCGCAGACGGATGGCTGCAATGGTGTCAAGTACAACCTGACCGCTGACATCATCGACTCCATTTTCCGCATCTACCCAGCCGGTAAGTGTCAGCTCTTTATTTTGCTCCTTGTTTAAAGCCATATAGGCAATGAATAGTATGTGTGATTGTTGAATGGAAACCAAATCCCAAATATAAATGTGGATTTAGTGAAACAGCATTTGTATTAGTAGAACATATCGGTGAAAGGTTGAGGAAAATTGGACAGTCGATTCAAAAGTTATGAATTTCTATAGTTTTGGTGCTGTCATTGCTGGATAAGAAGACTACTACAGTTCATGACATCATTTTGAACAATATTGAGAAGGTTTTAGGAGAATTCCACAGAGCTTGATTTTAAATGAAGAGTACACATTATGTTCATGCATTGATGATGTATGTAAAAAGAAGGGCAATATTATTTCCCCTGTATTCTGAAAGAGGTAAGTCGAATGCTCTTTCATTGTGCTAGAAGAGTGAGAATATGGTGAATTTTCTTTATATTTTCTTCATGTGATTATTGTCCATAGTGATGTTACATATTTATGTTTTTCCCCCTCCGGTCTTCTTTGCAGTGAAAAAGAAACATCTTGATAGCGTCCCACACACCATGTCTGAGAAAGAGTTCTGGACCCAGTTCTTCCAGTCCCAGTATTTTCATCGGGACCGCATCAACGCCGGCAGCAAGGACCTCTTTGCAGAGTGTGCCAGGAGGGATGAGAAAGGTGGGTCCCATACTTCTAACCCCAGAAGTGAAAGTCAGACTCTGCCCCATTTTTGCATTTGTATGATTAAAATGGAGGTATTTCAGCTGTATAAGTTTCATGAAAATTGAACAGAAACACTCTTGTCCCTCATGTAGGACGGTGTATGAGAAAGTAGCATCCACAGATGTATTATAGGATCCTGCTTCATTCATTCATAGCAAAGAGCAGGGTGCAAATGCAGCAAAGTGGTCAGCCCCAAATGTGTGCAGGCAAATGCACCCAACCAGTCGATCGGTGCGAGTGTGAAAAAAACACTAGATGGTGGACTGAGGCAATCTCCCCTAAGTTTCCTTACTTGACATGACTTCAAGAAGACGAAATGATATCCCTGCTATCAAAGGCTTGTAGAGACGCAATAAGTAAACAGTGACAACTTTGTAAAGTGGAGGGTATTACGAAATTCAGCTAAAATATTGATGAGAGAGTGATTTCATTTTCTTGTATACAAAATCTACTTTCACATCCCTCCTTGGTATCTGCCCACCAGGTGATACTTATCTTGCTGTGAAAGCTTCTTGTTACACAAGTGATGTGGAAGAATAATTAAGATGCCACATTTTATATGTTAACATCTCCAAGATGCAGTGGTCTTGATTTTGCTCCCTGGCAGAGATTTATGTAGCCATGGCCAGAGTGTTTGTGCACTTTCCATGAGTGACTATTGCATCCTTTTAGACTTTGCAAGTACTTGATGTGAGTAGGGACAATGTGCATCCATGGATGTGAATATGGGTTTCACACATAAAACAAACCCTTACACAGAACTTATACTAGTATCTGTAGGGGCTTGTATTAGCCAATAGGGAAAATGCAAGTAAATCGCCAACAGGAATAGTGGAGCGTATGTCAGCAGACAACATTCAACATAGGGCCCAACAACAGCTTATGGAAGTATGTCATAATTTTGAGGTCCATATGCTGACACCGACTGATTTCAAATGTTGGATTATTGCTGGTTAATTAATTGATTGATGTGAAAGTACCTGCACTGTGGTGCACTAAGAGTCGCCATTCCTTCTGTATCTGATTTGTCTAAAGAAGATTGAAAGCCAAGTCAATTGTTATGGTATGCCATGAAGTGGCCTCCAATAAACTAGTCTGACCCGGGGGTACTGTGTCCTTCGATAAAACTAATTTAAAACCATTGCTACCAGCAGTTTTTTGAATTCTTATTCATAATGTTGAACCACTGATTACAGAGATGACGGAGGAAGCCATTCAGACGGTGAAAGACCCGCTTCTGGACATTCAGGGTCTGTCAGACAACACACTGGACGATGTAAGTGAGATCAGGCACTGTTTGTGTTAGATTTGTTGTTGTCGTGTGTTAGTTTTGTTTGTTGGATCACAACCATACAGACCTGAGACAGATTATAGTACAGATATTTACCTGATACAGACTACAGAAATTGAAACATGGAAATACACAGGTATAAATCTTCCTGAGATTCTGTACTGGAGGAGGGGAAGGGGGGGAGCTGACCCCATATTGTTTACCTAGAAGATTATCTGTATGCATTTGTGTGGTAGTAGTTATGGCTTCTCCAGAGGATAAAATTGTATGGCCTGACCTATGCTTTGCTTTGGTTTTACTGGATCAAAAGTACGATATGTGTGGAAGTCATTTGTGAGTTAATGTAATTTATCCAAAATGTGCAACCTTTTTATAATGCATACACATGCGAATAGTTATACTTTCACTTAGAAGCATGGATGTTATTATGCGAGGTTTAGCATACGTTTTAACAGTAGCTTGTTTTTATATAGCGCACTTCGTACTTCTTAAGTATCTCAATGTGCTTTATAGACTATTATTACCCCAGTCACTGGATACATTATTTCCAACCAGCACTGACAATGCTCACTCTCCACTCCCTGGGGAGCATTCCAGACAGTCACAGCCATTTTACAGGTGCGCACATGCTGATCAACCAACATAAACTTTCTCATCCTATCGGGTACCCATTTATACTCCTGGGTGGAGAGCAGCAATGTGGACAAAGTGCCTTGCTGAAGGACAAAGTGCCTTGCTGAAGGACAAACGAGTCGGGCTTGGCATGGGCTTGAACCCATACCACGCTCATGTCATTCAAAGACGAGTGCTCTCATCCACTCAGCCACGACACCTCCACTACTTTAAATCCAATATCATTCACATGTATTTGACAGTTGCTTATCTGATTCCATACTTTTTGTGCTTTCTTTACTGTAGAAACCTAATGGTATTCAGTTATTGATATCACATTCCCTTTTTCAGGGCTTTGGGTACACCATGGACAGCATGAAGACCTCGACCAATGCAGTAAACAAATCCATCATCAAACGATTCAACCACCACAACACACGGGTACTGGCTGCCTCGGAGTCAAAGTAAGTTTAACCCTTTGTGAACCAGGGACTTTTGATAATGTGTAGAATGTAGAATGCTATGGGGTTTTCCGTGCCAATCTGTACTCCAAGCACACAAAGAATTAAGTGTCATGGGTACTCTCAGCCCTTGGGGCTTTGGATTGTCGTTGATTGTTTGTCTTTTATGTTTCTTCTTTATTGGATCGGTACAGCCTGAGAAGTCTAGACCACTCCTACCTGATTCAGGGCCGGGGGGGTGGGGGGGGGGGGGGGAGAGAATTAGCTCTCCTTTACATTTCAAGCAATAACGCTAGAAGGCCTCGTCACGAGGCTTCTTGACTTTTTGTGCTTTTGTGCCTTTTTAGCTCACCTGAGCCAAAGGCTCAAGTGAGCTATTGCGATCGCCCTTCGTCCGGCGTCCGTCGTGCGTCGTGCGTCGTGCGTCGTCCGTCGTCCGTCGTCCGTCGTGCGTCGTGCGTCGTGCGTAAACTTTTTACATTTTCATCTTCTACTTGAAAACCCCAAGACTGATTTTCATCAAACTTGGCAGGTAGCACCCCTAGGGGGTTAGGAACTCAATTTGTTAAAATGGGCACCATGCCCCACCCAGGGGGCCCCCAGGGGGGCCCAAACCCCCCAAAATTAAGGAATCTGTCAAAATCTTCTTCTCTAGAACCAGAAGTGATAGAGCTAAAATAGTACTATGGGTTAGTACATTGATGATTGTAGTTTCAAGTTTGTTCATGGCAGAATCAGGGGTGCCCCCCTTGGGACCCAGGGGAGGGGGTGAGGTGGGGTCCTAATAGGGCCTAAATTGTACATTTTTATCTTCTTCTTGAGAACCCCATGACCCATTTTCACCAAACTTGGCAGGTAGCATCCCTAGGGGGTTAGGATCTCAATTTGTTCAAATGGGCACCATGCCCCACCCAGGGGGCCCCAAGGGGGGCCCAAACCTTCAAAATGAAGGAATCTTTAAAAATCTTCTGTAGAATCAGAAGTTATAGAGCTAAGATAATACTATGAGTGAGTACATTAATGACTGTAGTTTCAAGTTTGTTCATAGGAGATCCAGGGGTGCCCCTCTTGGGGGCAGGGGGGGGGGGGGTTCGTTAGGAAGGTCAAAATGGGGGCCTGAATTGTACATTTTCATCTTCTTCCTGAAAACCTCATGATGTATTTTCGTCAAGACTTGGCAGGTAGCATCCCTAGGGGCTCAGGATCTCAATTTATGAAAATGGGCACGATGCCCCACTCAGAGGGCCCCAGGGGGCCCCAATCTCCCCAAATTAAGGAATCTTAAAAAACTTGGGCCCTTATTGTACATTTTCATCTTCTACTTGAGAATGCCTGGTCAAATTTTGGTAGAGCTGTGAATGATTTAGATTAGTGACTGCGTGAAAGGTGAACTTGCGATACTCAGGTGAGCGCTAGACCCGCGGGTCTCTTGTTTTTTAATACTGTAGAAACCTAATAATATTGAGTTATTGTATTTAGCATAGCCAGAAAAGCCTGGCTTGATTAGGATTTGACAGTGATCACAGCACCCCTAACCATTTTCAATACCCCCCCCCCCCCCCCAAAGAAAAAGGAAAAAAAAAGAAAAAAAAATGTTACTTGCTACAAATAGAGGTTGTTGTTGTTTTTTTGTTTCTGTTTTAATGAAACATTCTTTGAACACTTGTTATGGATTTGCAAGAATTGTGAATTGAAATGAAAAAAAAAAGGAAACCATTTGTTGAAAAGCACTGAGAGCCAAGACTGCCAGATTGGTTCTGTAGAGTATGTGCAGTGCACCGGAGAAAAAGTGTACAATTTTCTAACTTTCTGCTTCAATATTGGATTTCTAAAATCCCAGTTATTTGTTGTGGGGGAGGGAGATATAAAGTCAGACACCAATTAAGGTTAGTTGATAAAGTCAACCTACAGCTGTATTACGTACATTATTGTTATTTTTTATGTTATATTATTGAAACTAGTATTGTTATTGTTGTTGTTATTATATTTATTATTATTATTATTATCATTATTGCTATTATGCTACTACTACTACTACTACTACTGCTGCTACTACTACTACTACTACTACTACTACAATTACTTGTATTACCGTTTATAGCAATATCATTATTATTACTATTATCGTTATCATCATCATTATCATCATCATCACTATCATTATCATTATCATTATCATCATCATCATCATCATCGTCATCATTACTATTGTCTATCATCAATTTTTCATCACCCACAGCAAGAGGCCTTTCAGGGACACTACCGATGGACCGTCCAGCAGCCAGACCAGCTCGCAGTCTTCGTCATCGTCGTCGGCTGCAGCAGGCGGCAACTTGAACGCCAACCACCACCACCATGCGGATGGTGGGGGAGGTGATGATGAGTCGTCCGCCAAGAAGGCCCGCCTCCAAGAGGCCATCGCCATAGAGGACCTGGCCTCGGGGGCCGGGGCCAAAGACGTCTCTCTCAGGCTAGAGCGGACGGACAGGTGAGGAAAGCATCCAGAGAGAACGGCCGTAGTATGGAAAAAAAGGGTGCAGCTGAGCCCCGCCCTTGGAGAAATTAACCTGAGAAATTGTATTTAAAGTTTGGTTATTTGCATGTGCTCTAGAAGCCGCAGAATTAGACCTGTGATGGAATATATCTTATGATTTTCCCTTATACTTCAAATATTATTTGTGAACATTCCTTGTTTTTTTTTTTTTTTTTCAAACTATTCATCACCAGGATTATAGTTAGTTTTATGTAGGTACGTCCTTCTGCCAACAAAATAAAACAAGTGTTGCATTAGTCTCTGTATGGTGGAAAGGTGTGTCTCGCAGATGCACCGTACAAATTAAGTTCTATCACTTGCCAGCTCTCTAAGAGGCAATAAAGTGTATCTCTTAGATACACCCCATTACCATCAAATTTATCCCAAAAATGTTGAAATAACTGAAGATTGCTCCTATTATCAAGGGAAAAAAACCCCTCTCGCATATAAGAGTTGGCTAAGTTTAAATAATATGTTACCTCAAAGAGTGGAGAACCTGTTGTGACTGGAATATTATATGCAAAACATGATTGCACAATAAATGTAGCTGGCATGGCCTCTGGCTACTACTAAAACACTGATCAATTCAGTTCGTATTTATGTCGATGTAGGGCAATTTGTCAATCAGTTGTAATGAAAACATCTCGACAGAAGAATTTCATGAATTTGAAAAATGTGGCTGGCAGTTACAGATGCTTCAAGAGACTGTCCTGACCCCCTCCCTCCTTCCCTCATCTCCCTCTATTTCCTCCCATGGGGATGGGGTGTGCAGGTACTACCACGGCCCCACCATCATGCAGTCCAGGGACTACTTCTCCTCCGAGGAAGTCGTCGGCGCCATGAGAGCCCTGCAGGAGGAGATGAGCTCCAGTGTTCCAAGGCTCAACAAGGTACAGTAGGACCTCAAATATCTGGCCATCGACTATCCAGATTCTCTGTTATCCAGACGTCGACTGGCTGACATCTTTGTTCATGTTTTCATGTATTTTCATTGCCAAATCTCACTCAAAACAAACACACGTTCAACCATTATTGTGCAAATATACGAAGGAACATATTCCAATTGTCGCAGCGGACTGTAACTTTTAAATCAGTTCGTGAGACGATGTTAATGACTGGTGTCGCGCTTGTCACTGGCACTGAGTGCACAGCAGTGGTTACAATACAATCCAGTGGCAGTGCTCGACGAGTTGCAATATCAATCTCATTGTCAGTCAATATCATTCAAAGAAACAATACATGAAGGGATATTTTTCTTATATTTTGTTCTATTTGGGTATCAATTTATAAAGTAGGAAACATGGCTATGCCATGCAGATAATCATAATATTAGTGAATTGGAAATAACATGTGTATACCCCTAGCATGATATGCTAGAAATTGCTGTATTCCAGCATATCTCTCTTATCCGGATACCCGCTGGTCCCCGACGTGGCCGGATAATTGAGGTCCGACTGTACCTGGAAACCTCATTATAATGAGCTGCTTGGTATCACTGAAATTGCCTTGTTATATTGGATATCTCGTTGTGACAGGGATAAAACAAGAATATAAAATGCAAAGTTTTCTCTTTGTATCAGGTATCTTGTTATTCTAACAAGGTTTTTCTGTAGAAAGGATTGTGTCTTCTAGATGATCATAGGTTTAAAAAAAAGAAGGGGAGTGATCGTGACCATTGATAAATGAAACTGTTTATGTCTTTAACTTTGTGAGTTGAATAGGCAATATATCCTGAAAGGAATGTTTATATTCTTTTGAAATTTGTATCCCCCCCCCCCCCAAAAAAAAAAGAGGAAAAAAACAGTTAATAAAGATTGCGTACAGGCTAGTAAAGGCTTGATAGGCCGCTACTTGTATATCATCACCTGGCAACATTTGCTTAGTGATTGATTACTGTTTTGCAAAGCCATGGCGGACCTCAATGTTGGTGCATTCATATTTTCTTGTCTGATTTTACTGAAAATTGGGCCTGTATTGTCACTTTGACTTTACCAAGCTCACTAAAGTTACTTTGAACGTGGACGAGAGTTTTCCTTTTACTTTCCCAAGATCTACTATCTCTGAGTACTGTTATTGTGATGTCTGAAGGTCTTGCCTAGTGCTCTGATAATATAGTCAAAGTTGGAAACTTACTGTTAAAGTCTTCCAAGCTCACATTAAGAAATGATTCTTGTCAGTAGAAGTACAGGTAATAGTAGAATATACTAGAAGTAGTAGTAGAAGAAGAAGAAGAAGAAGAAGTAGTAGTAGTAGTAGTAGTAGTAGTAGTAGTGGTAGTAGTAGTAGGAGGAGTAACAGTAGTAAAAGCTGTATGGTGCAAATTTGGTCACTATCTTTTCTGAAACAGCAAAAGTAAGCAACACTTGGTTCCACAAAGAAGTAGTAAAAGTGAAATGAATATAAATGTGATAGCCATTATCAGCTCCTTTCCACTTTTTTTTTAATGTCTCCTTCAGGTCATTTCTAGTAATACAGCGAGAGCTGTCATGAGTGAACTCACACCAGGGGGCGCCCTAATGGGCAGTGCTTCACACCAACCAGTACACAGTAAGTAGCATTGCCGCCTGTAACGGTGCGGAATGTTTGACGCCGTACCTGTAACAGGTTCCTGGCATGATATTAGTGGTGAATGTACGTCAATTTCCAACCAGAATACTTATCTTGGGGAATTGAGAACAAGTTTTGCATTCCTTTTTGGTCCACCTAGCATGTGAAGATGACTTATAGCTGTGGCACAGCTCAGTTTGGTTCACCCTTATTTATACCTACTGTGTTTAAAATACAAAAATAAAAAAATCTTGTATAATGTAGGCAATCAAAATTTAATATAATTGCATTGAACTCAGTTTTGGTGAGATTCAATTCTACGCAGTTCAGTTTAATTCATTCTGTTCATTTCTTCTAACCTCATAACCTCTAACCGCTGTACAAACTGTATCCACAGTGCGCACTGCATTTTACGTCCAGAGTGCTCTAAACATTGCTGACTGTTTATACAGAGTATAGAGTGCTTCAGGAGCGCTCCTGAGCTTAGCTTGGAGAGGGGCATCACTTCAGAGCACTCCAAGGCCCAATTGTCTGTTCATACAGAGTTTCTGATGGGTTCAAGAGCGCTCCTGGAGTGATCTAAATCATATCCCTGTGTGAATGGGGTGTTAGGGAGAATGGACCTTATGTGTAAGTTGTAGTAAATTCTGAATGGAAGTGATATCGTCAGTGTGCAGAAGTGATATCTTCAATACCTCCCCTGTTTTGCAGCCCTCTACAGTGCAGAGATCCAGAAGGAACTGAAGCGGGTCTACGCGGCGCTGTCGGAGCTCCTGCGCCACTTCTGGTCCTGCTTCCCGGTGACGAGCAAGTCGCTGGAGGAGAAGCTCTTCCGCATGAAGGGCACGCTGGAGCAGTTCCAGGCCAAGAAGATGAAACCTTTCAGGGAGACGCTGGCCAAACAACACATTGGTCTCAACGTGAGTCCCTCCATAGGTTTCCTTTTTAACTCTTAGTAGGGAGCTTTAGTTTTTGCGACAGGGGCGTTCAGAGGGGAAAAAAAACCTGGTCTGAGCATGCGCAGAATCGCGTATCAGACGCGATTTATTTATAGCTTGCGCGCCTGAGTTTTCACTACGCGTTCTGGGCTATTTTTACGTCCACTCAGTTCACTGTGTAGAGAGGTACTTCATGCACTGATCATATGGGGGCGCCATTTTGTTTTTTATACGTTGCGTCTCAGCGTAATCTAAAGCTACTTTTCAGCACGACGCAGGGAAGAGGAGAACATCCAGCTCAAGTGTCATCTGAAACGTCTGCGCAGCAAATCTAAAGCTCCCCTAATGTACCGTAGTGCAACCTCCCTGTGTGCCACATTATTCTGAGACATCACTGTAGTCTTATGCTTTGAGAAAACATTCTGTTTTCAAATCTATATAACTTTCATGGATATCTGTTACTATGGACATGTAATGAACCAAGTTGTAGAGAAACTGCCAAGCTTTTCTTGGATGTAAATTACGTGACAAACCTACAATTTTTTTTTCTTCAAATGAATAGTAGCTACATTTTTGTAGAGTCATAACTTTTGCACACAAAACAGTTACAAAAACTTAGAATTTACTAGCAAATCATGAGGGAATACTGCTTGATAGTCAATCACCACGTAAAACGCAAGCTACATGTGACAGAATTGGAATCGCAAGAAATGCTTTCAATGTAATGTGGCATTTGGCGATATATCGGTCAATTTGGGCGGGTTTGTGCATTTGAGCGGAATATGCAAACTTGGCACGCCGGCGACTGAGTCGGGCGTGCAAACATGGCACATACAGAGTTAAAGGACAAGTTCACCCAAATATAAGTGTGGATTGAGTGAATGCAGCAATAGCATTAGAACACATCGGTGAAAGTTTGAGGAAAACCAGACAATGCATTCAAGAGTTCTGAATTGTTTAAAGTTTAGAGTGTAAGACAACTTGACAAGTTTGTGTGGTCTAGCTGGGGAGCAGATCTTCATTCATGTTTTATACAGAATTTCACAAATTTCATTATTTTGAAATTGTTGGGCACAGCCAGAACTTATCCAGTGAGGAGGATATGCAAATACATATCACACCTACTGTTTACCATGATCTGGTTTGAAGGATTTTTTTTTTTTTTTTTTTTTTTTGGGGGGGGGGGGGGGGAAGAAACAAGTTCATACAACCATGCCAAGTATATTGTGAGCTGTTGAAGAATAGTTATGGTAATGTCAGAAATGAATCTCGGAAGCTTATTGTTTGTGTGTATTTTGTTGTACAAGTATATATGGTGTGTTTGCAATGAACTTGATTTTCCATATGCTTATTCATTTGTTTATGTACCTAGATACTGTATTTATCTGTGCTGTATTAATTGTTTCATGTATTCGTATTCATGCATTCTTTTATTTCTGGGTGCATGTGTCTGTCATGTTCCTTGTTTCTGACTTTATTTGTTCATTTTCTCATTTATCATTTCCTGTGTCAATTGATGGATTTCTTCATCTTTTCATCCAATCATTTGTTGCCATGGCAGCTTCTCAACCACATGGAGGATCTCCTCCAGACGGCCTACAGGAAGTACGCCGTGTGGCAGAACAAGAGGATGGGTGTCGGGAAGACGTGACAGCTAGAGGGCGCCCTTCCCTGGCTTAATAGTCCCCTACACTTCACCACCAGGGTGGCCGGCACCAAGCGCTATCGTAATGGCTGTGGTAGTGATGACGTCATAAAAGAAATCGTGGCGTTACACAGGAACAATTTCATGGAGAGAGTCTCTCTCTCTCTTGTGTGTTTCTTCTTCTTTTTTGTTACCCAGCGAACTGGAATGCAGCTGTTACCGTTACCGTTTTTGGGACATTGGCCACTCTCTGGACATCGAAACCACCTTGATTACTACCACAATACTTCAAGCATAATAACGTCAGTGCTTTGAACTGGTTTGACAGTGTGTTGATTGGTGTATGTTACTGATGGGACAGTGACCACATCATTTTTTTGTGTGTGACGTCATAAACTGTGGTAGTCTTCTCATCCAGCAGTGATAGTGCAGAAACTTTAAAAGCTTATAACGTCTTAAAGGATCGTCCAGCTTTCACGGATGTATTCTACAAATGTTACTGCATTCACTCAATGCACATGTATATGAAGGTAAACTTGTCCCTGATTTACAAGTTTTGAGGTATGTGAAGGCAACCGTAGTGACTAGTCCCCAATCAGTAGTCACTGTCTTTCAAATGAGACTCGGGCTGATAGTGCCATGTTCTGTTAAACGGTATGGCTAATTGCCCATTCTCAAATCACAAAACATGCTGTAATTTTGGACGAGTTAGATCAAACACCGCTGGGAAGACATCAGTCTGGAAACATCTTCAGTGCATTTCTCTTCCAGAAGGAATTGTGAGTGAATTTGTGAGCTCATGTGAGTATTATTTTCTTTCAGCGAGTGATGGAAATTTATCATGCAGCACACAAGTGCAGGTTCAATGTGTGTCAAGTTGACTTTGATAGATAGAAAAATATCAAACAAATGGAACAACAAACTTTTCATCAGAATCAGACATTTAATTAGAAGGTCATGATGTGATTTCATTATGTCCTTTTCAGTTCTTCATGTGTTTTGCTATTAAACTTATATTAGTCACAAACCACATATGCAAATGAGATGAGGTAAAAAGGTCGTGACCTCACTGGTCTCTTATTGACTTTCACACAGATCTTTAATAAATGTCAAATCAAAATTTGTTTGGGGAGATTAAAAATGACTCCTTTGCTTCAGGTTATTGCTGCTTTGTAATGTGTTGTCAGTGGTGGCCTATAGGGAAAAGTGATAATAGTTGTTAGTCTTTTTTTTTAAAATCATTATTATTTTTTATATATCCATGTGATATATTTGTGAAAAGAAGAGTCGACTGAAAGTCGTTCTCTTATTAGTTAGAGATATGTGAGGGTGTAAATGCGCAAGACAGTAGTAAGATGTCTAAACCCTATGGTGCCTAAATGATCCTTGCAATGCTGTTGATGTCTAATAGTAATTACTGTAAGCAGCAGATAGATATGATACGATGTGGTTGGAGATTGAATTTACAAAATGAAATGAAGCATAATATGACCTAGGTAGGGAAACATGCCCCATCTTCACAACACACACATACACACACACACACGCACGCACGCACGCACGCACGCACACACACACACAAAGGACAGGAAGGACATGGACTGTTCGTGGATTTGCAGGAGATGTGGTTTTGGATAGTTCAGTCCCTGTACTGCCCCTATCTTCTTTTTTTTTGCCAACTTTTGAATGAAACCAGCTCAGTACTTGGGTCTGATACACCAATATTCACTTTGCGGTATTTAGGACGACAACCAGATTAGTTCTGCAAAACAAAGGAGGTGCGAATAAGGAATTTCTCCTAAGTGTTTTCATTATGCCTCATACATGTATGCAAATTTTCTAATATTGCCAGGAGGAACTTTTTGTAAGTGTCCCCAGTGATGACAGTATTTTGTGTCTTGCAGGTTGTACACTTGTTCCAGTTAGAAGAATGGTTTGTAGAACATTTTCTTTATATTTGCCAAGCTAGAGATTACATTTACATAATAAAGATTGCATTGACATACTTATTGAGGCACTTGGTGCCAATTGCCCCATTCTAGAGTGGGTATATGTCTTGGAGCTTGCTAATCAAGGGCAATGCAATAGCAGAAGAGTTGACCAATGACCAATCAAATGTATGGACTAATATCTCTTAAGTATGCAGAAAATGTCAGTGACCAATCAAACATATACGGCACAGTATCAAGAATTTCACCCGTATTGTACAATGTCGCATATATGACCCTGTTGCGAGAGGTAAATGCTGTTGAGAGAAACTAGACCCAGAGAAGTTGTAGGAGATTGGACTGTTGGTTGTACAAGTGTACCGTATGTGTACAAACAGATGGCAGATCTTTGTGCGGGAATATTTTGTCATACGAGAGAACATCCCATCGAAACATCCATTCTCTTGCAGCTAGTGGAAGGTAATGAAGAGTATGTTTACTGTATAAGCTTTTGTTTTCGCAAGGATTTGATTTTCATGAATCACAGTGGAACCACAAATTTAGCAACACGCAAAAATGTCGCTGTGCGCTAGGGTAATAGCGTATTTACAATAGCCTCGGTGTCAATTCGCGAAAACAACATCTTGCAAAAATAACAGCTTACACAATATGTTATCAGAAACATTGGGTACAATTACCATTGAGAGCGTTTGACATATCCAATACTGGTATTTGAAATGATCTGATACACTTAGACGTCTGCTAGATGGAAACACATCTGTGAGAATAGATTTCTGTTTATTTTGATGTCTAGTTGTGCCAATTTTGTATCAAAAAACAAGTTTTTGTATGTCTGTTGATGATTTTCTACAATGTTCCAAGCTTTCTTTGTGAAGGAAATGTTGATATACCTGAAACGTCATCGGGACGGTCCTGATGTTACCACAAAGTGAATGTTGTAGAGTTTCTACTTCATCAGCTGCCGTTCTAACCGATGATGAGCCAGCTTCTGCTGCTACCCAGGCCTACCCCCTCCCCCACCCAACCATTTCACCTTCTAGTGCAAATGTATGTATCTATGTAATGTTAGATTGTCACCTGTGACTTCTTAGAAGCTGACGTTTTGGAAGATGATATCATGTCATGCCCATAATCAAAAGTTAAGCTGTTTTTATCCAGGCGAGGTCTCCACTGCAAGATTCATAATCCAATCTTAAAGGGGAAGTTTCCACAAATATATCCGTGGAATGAGTGAATGCAGCAATATCAATAGAGCACATCAGTGAAAGTTTCAGGAAAATCGGACAAGCCCTTCAAAAGTTATGAATTTCTAAAGTTTCAGTGCCGCCATTGCTGGATGAGAAGAATAAAACAGTTGGTGACGTCACTGCAGAACAGTACTGTGATATGAAGGAAATATAAAGTGAATTCCACAAAATGTAATTTGTCTACCATAATGAAAGAGCAATTGACTTTGCCTCTTTTAGAAAGCAGGGGAAATATTACCCTTGATATATGTCAACAGCAAGTCCAAGGAATGAGTACTTTTCATGAAAAAAAAAAAAAAACAACCTCAAATTTTGTGAAATTCTGTTAATATCTTCTTTATATTGTTCTGCAGTGATGTCACAAGCTGTTGCTACCTTCTCATCCAGCGGTAGCAGCACTAAAACTTAAAAATGCATAACTTTTGAACGGATTATCCAAATTTCCTCAAACTTTCACAGATATGTTCTGCTAATATTGTTGTATTCACTCAATTTGCATGTATATTGGGGAAACTGCTAATTTAAATCATGTAGCAAAAACCTGTGATACACTCTGTAGATGAGAACCAAGAATCTACCGTAGAGATTTCAAGTCGGTGTGTTCATTTACCAACTCACTTTGAAATAAAAAAGTCAATTTTGTATGATGTAGTTCTATTGCTTGTGCTCTCCAAAAATCAGTATTTTGTTTTACAAATGTGCTGATTACATATTGTAGTCAGATTGATGGTTGTGTGTGTGTGTGCATTATGTTTGTAATCGAAAGGCGATTGTTATATGTGTGAGCATGCAAGTGTGTACTAAAAGACCTTTTCAAAGTTAGCGCACATTCTCATAAATCTACAAAAATACGAAAATATACAAATAACATTCATGACATCTGTGTTATATACATATGTAATGGCAAAGGAACAAAACTATGTCCACTTGAAGAAAGTAATAACCCCACGACTCAAAAATAATGCATTTTTTTTCAAATCCTTCAAAGATCATGAGTAAACTGGAGTACACTTCAGAAGACAGTCAACAACTTTTCATTACTTCAAAACACTCGTTTAATTTCAAATAACTGGGGTTACTTTGTAAAAGGTTATTCCTTTTATATAACATTATACTATATTGTAGGTCAGTACTTTTTGATCTTATTTAGCAATACATGTAGTCTGAATACATTGCAAATAAAATTTCCGATTGAAGACATAGAAAAAAGTATATATGTATCACGATATACACCATGCATGGGATGATAAGGATGATTATATGAAGCGCCTGAATTTCATGCATTTTTTTCTCAACAGATTTGCTCGATTATCACATAATTTTGAAAGCCACGGCCCGATATGGAAACAGTCGGTGCCTTCCGCAGTAGATAACAGAATTTGGTATGGTGAACAAAAGTGATTGACTTAGCACGTCCCCAGTGGCGTTCATCCAATTACTGAAAACACATGCCGCATTTCATGCGCATATTTCCCACAAAAAGCTGATTTATGCTTGGCCAAATGCCTGCCGTTAACGCGATATACATGACATAATATAATATTATTCTACACCTATCGACTTTCCCCTTTTTGACGTTTTACCTCTTCCATTTGTGTGATTGTTGTTGTTCTTTTTCTTCTGTTTCCTCTCTTTTCTTTGCCTTCTTTTTTGGCAATGGCATTTTGAACAAACAAAGCATGCAGGCGATCCTGCATATTTCATAAAGCAATGTTATGGTGGGACCGGGGCCATGCATTTTTCAGGCGCCAAAGTGTGCAGTATTTTGCCGGGAAAGATGATACCCGCATTGCCGCTAGCTTTCAGTTAGGCACGCACCAGAATGCGAAAAATCAGCTCCCCCTCACCACTACCCCCCCCCCCCCCGCCATGGTGGTTTTATGATATAGGGGCGGTTTCAGTGCATGTGAACACAAATTGCCCTAATTGCAGACCGCAGATTTGATTTGTCTCATTAAAAAGAGGACGGCTCTTCGGTGACGCCATGCATTGGTAAAAAGAAAAGATTGAAAAAATGAGAAACAAAACCTCTGAAAATATGTCACGTGTTAAATCGAAAAAGAAAATGTTCGTTTGTGCTGATTCTGAGAAAGAATTTGAAGAGCATGAAGAAAGAAAAAAAAAAGTGTTTGAGACCAGTAAGATTCATATTGATTTGGAAACATGTACGACCTGTAATGCAATGTAATGTAATGTATTTTTGTTAGGCAGCTCACCACAAGCTATGCTTTTTGAGGTTCTGCTTTCCTTATACAATCTTATGTGATGTACAACATGAAAAAGACGGAAAATAAATGTTTTACAAACTTGAACTTGAACTTGAATTGTACACTGATACAAATTTTGAATGTATAATACGAACTTGGACCATTGCACATTAATGTATAAGAAATGAAGACGTTTTAGGTCAGTTTGGCATATAACGGATGAGGGCGCCACATACATTACCTGGATGTAAGAAGCCATTTAATTGCTAGCTGGACTCAGTTCAAAATCTAATAATAAGGTCTTATTTACTCAGGGTAGCCTCTTCAGCTTGTGTTGCCACTGCTCTACCAGAGGGCCCTGCCATTACTATTACCCTAGCATTGCCAGGTACCCATTTATACACGTTGGTCGAGAGGGACACAGTGGGTAAAAAAATCTTGTCCAAGGATATAAGCACTGGGCGGGATTCGAACTCGGGTCCTTCGATCGAGAGTCGGGAGTCTTATCCGCTATGGCACAGCGCCCCCACTGTTTACTTCTTTTTTGTTTTTATATGAGATTTTTAACACTGCTGAAGTTTTCGTTTCATATCGGTTGAGACATTTTGAACATTTCAACCAATAACAATAAAGAATGAAGGGTAATTTGATGCACATAGGCCTACTAATTCATTTGAAATTACTGGTTGGATCAAGTAAAACATGGCAAGATAGGTATGTAGATAAAACATGACTTCACTTCTGTATACTACACGCGTCGACGTAAATAATCACCAAATATCCAATGTTTTACAAGTAGTCATGATAAAAACAGTAAAAAATCTGTAAAAAAAAAATAGAATAAAAATGAGCATATACGCAGGTTGGACTCGAACCAACTACCTTCTTCCTGATTGCTAGGCGTAACAGCTGGTTCGAGTTCAACCAGAGTATGTATGCCCATTTTTTTTTTTTTTTAATAATGGCTACTACACTAAACACTAACTAGTCGGTGCTTATCTACGTTGATGTAGGGCAAGGTGTTTATCAGTTGAAATAAAAAACAACTTAACTCAAGAATTAATTAATTGAATGATATTCTTATTACTTGTAATTCTGCATTCCTCTTCTTTTAATCTAATATCGAGACTACTTTCAATTAATATTTTAATGCCAATTCCCTGGTCTTCATTTATTTCATCTTTTATCATCATGCACTGATTATTGCACCTGCTTTGGTCACCATATACTTAAAGAGTAACTTGGCCTCAGTACCATTGCTAAGAGCGAGACATAACCATCAACTCCTTTTCCCCCATCTCTTGATATTACATTATAGAGCCTCGGATATCAGTGTTCATGAGTGAATTCGTTTTTGAAAAATTTGCTCCTTAAGCGGTGAGTTAGTTCAGTTGGTAGCGCGTGTGTCTCACGATCCAAAGGACCCGGGTTCGATACCCCAGTCCCACTGAGCAATGTTGTGTGTAATCATACCGTCCCCAACACTCTGTCCCTCGGATAGGACATAAAATGGAGGTCCAGTGTGTGAGAGAGTCATAACTCACGCAGGTAAAATATCCTCCTGTCATCGTAAAGAGAAGGTTGTTTAACCCGGTGAAGTGGTCCCGCCTAACACCCAACTGGACCCCATGGGAGACCAGCTATAGTGCAGCTGAAATTGGGCTATCCAGCCATCTTCTCGGATGGAAATGAAACAAACAAACAAACAAACAAACAAACAAACAAACAAACAAACAAACAAACAAACAAACAAATCAGACAGAAAGACGTGGACAGGGATAATGACGGAGATAATGAAAGTTATGATATAATGTTTTCACAACATTATGATTGTCATAATCCTAAAAAAAATAATATTATTGTTATCATAAGTATAATTATCATTATCATTATCATTATCAATAGTTTTATCATTATCAGCACAATCATTCATATAATGAAAAAAAACTATTATCATTATAGTTACCATAAATTTATTGTATTGTTATTTTTATAATATTTTTTCATCATCATCATTACAAATCACAATGATTATAGTTTTTATAGCAAGAAAAAGACATATTCAGATTTATATTGGTACTCATCTTTGTTTAAAGAAAGTGCCCGTTTTAACAAATTCTAGAATGATTATTGTTATGATTGAAGAAAAAAATAACTGTTAAGCATCCTTATTATTAAAGTTCTAACTGTTGCAGTTACCTCCCTGATATAGCGTGTGTAACTTAATTCTTAATGGATACATTGGACGTAGACGACAGACCATCTAGAGTAATAAAAGCCCGCCATTAAGAGTGAAAAACATCCGAACAGGAAACATAGAGAACGAACAAACTAAATCCGTGGTAGAATCAACACCCGGATATCATCACCGGCACTTATCATCACCACAGTCTACATGTACTTCCACAAAAGCAGAGAAAGAGTCATCCCGCCCAGACCGAGAATGGTAGATAGATTCACATTTTCCGCTGCGTTTTTCGATAAACGGTTCCCGAAATAAGTGTTATAGCTACGTCTTTACGCGACCTGTTTTGATTGATGTGACAGATTGTCCCAGGCTTGTTGTTCACAACAGGAAAGACAATTTTGCTTCTGAAAATCTTCGCAGAAGCGCATGAGCTTTCCTCCATTAGTTTGCTGTATTGCTAGTATTGCAGCTATACGTGTCATATTTTTATTAACGACGCGTAAACAGGAATATCAGCGGCAGTGACGTACGTTTCTCGCAAATAAAATGCAGAAAACAACACACAGAAAGATTCGCCCTTTCAATAAAAGTCTCTCTGTGAATAATGTTTCAATGTGATCATATCAAATGCTACAATTTTTTTTTTGCATTTAATTTCTTGGTGTGTCTCAAATGATTTTAATTGTGTTACTTCGTATTTTCGAAACAAAGTAAAACAATGTCAAGGGTATTTTTTAGGTATTGCAGTGCAGTGAACGCTAACTGATAAATAGAAATTATATCACAATAGTATAGTTAGTGATACGGTGATGCGACATTTGCTCCTGTGAAAATTGCTCCGGCCTTATTTTCTCCACGGACTTAGAGTTAGGGTTGTGATAGGGTTTTAGATATATTTGATGTTGTGATTAGGATTAGGGTTATGTTTGTTGATAGGTTTTATGTTTGGCTTAGCGTGCAGATATTGCATTAGAGCAGTTGTTGCAAGAGTAGATGTCATAGAACCAGTGGAACATGCATGTATCAAAATGCTTTCCAAGAACATTTTGACTCGACTTGTCTATCTCGGAAACATTCTTATCGTTGGGAACAGTCGAAATAGAGAGAAAAAGTGAGAGAGAGAGAGAGAGGGAGAGAGAGAGAGAGATAGGGAGAGAGAGAGGGAGAGATGAAGAAGAAGAATAAAGGACGAGAGGGAGGGGAGAGGGGGAGAGAAAGCTCTGTGAATGAGAACAGAAGGAAATTAAAGATAAAGAAGAAGCAGAAGTCTCGGAATTGAAGTCGTGTTAGATATTACGCGAAGAGGGTAATGATTTAACATGTTTTCCTCTTTTTTTGGCATAGCGAAAGAGGATTTTAGTTGCTTCCTTAGGAACGCAGGGTAAGTGTGTCAGTTATAATAATTTGAGAAATGTATACTTTTCATTGAAAAATATTAAACAAAAAACCTTTTGAACATATTATGTCCGATTTGCTCTAACTTTACAAGCAGTGTATGGCCTACATATTTGAGGTGAACAATGGCGTATGGGGACACCACCCACCCCCTTTTAGGGAATTCCTGGATCCGCCCCTGGTAAACATTCTTGGTTTCGAAAAGGGAGCGTTATATCTCGTGCAAGAAAGAAATGATGTTATTCTTCTCCAAGTCTGGCAAAGAATTTATCAATATGTATATATATATATATATATATATATACATATATATAAATATTATACTCACGTCAAGTTGCTAAGACTCAATTTTCCTCAAAAATATCATGGGAGTTAAACCCATTACATAAGCTTTTTTCCGCGTCTCTGGAATGTTACCTGTTCACTCCCTTTCGTGATTTTTTTTTTGAAAGGCTGATTAATGGCTGCTATCAATATTTGTGAACATAGCATTCAGATGTCGCAGTATGTAAACAACTTCAGTTCGACTTCATTCAAATGTGAAATAATGATAATGTAGGTCAAAGCCTGCCGCAGTGGTCAACTCGAACGCTTTTTATCGCGAATTTATTACTGAGGGAGTCGATTTGACGCGATGGTGGAGGCCGGATCTTCCCGCTGCGACGGCCCGCCGCGGCGCGGGCATAAAAGGATGTCAAAAGCGGATGTTTTGATCGGCCGCATTTAGCACCAGAGATTTGATAACAGTCGCCTCTCAATGAAAAGAAATGAAGAGAGAAAAGAGAGAGAAAAAAAAATTAAACGTGCTAGATACATTACATAGAGGAATAAATCACACTCAAGTGCACGTGAGTTTTCTGCCCACATTATCAAATCACACCGGATCAAACTGTCTTATTTGTTTTATGCATTTTTTTTCTGTTGTTGTAAGGTCAAGTGCGTGCTCACGGTTATCACATTGCGGTCACAAAGTAAATGATATACTGTCAGGCAAAGGATGTTTGTCCCCGTCATTTCAATCAAAATTGGTTTTTTCCTTGTATCTTTCGGTCATGCTTGTTATAAATTTAGACCGTCTAAAAACAAATCCTTACCCTATATTCGTTTTCTCCCGCTTTATTCATAATCAGCATCGTCAAGCAAACACAAGAGGAAGAGAAAGAAAAGAGCGACGGAAGAAGGAGTTATGAGAAGACATGAAAAGAGTTATCTCCATTTTTGTTAATTTGAGATATTTGAGTTCAAATATGCTTTAAAAACAGAAAATGATAAAAAAATGAACATATTTTTACCTTGAAACGGACCTATTTCAACTGGTTAAAAATGTATACATACATAATCATAAATTATATATATATATATATATATATATATATATATATATATATATGCATCATTATAGCTAGACATACAAGAATATCTATATTTATATAGTAAAAGAGAAAAAGAGAGAAAGAGATATATAGAGATGGAGAAAAAAGAGATGAAAATCAAGATGAATGGAGACATCATCTGTTCCATTCAAGTGTATGATATTCATCATCTGTGTTATGCTTGGTAACGCAATTAGATTAGAAAAAGACACAGCTGAAGTCAATTCAAGTCCAATTTGATTTCCAGTATAGCATTTGTTGTCGATATAAGTTCAAGGAAAAATAAACGAACAATGTATTGCAATAACTTGTAATACATGTTGTTTTAATACACTGCTTCAAATACAAATAGTTTCATAATATGAAATATATTATATTCATTTCATATACGTATGAAATTATTTGTTTCATTGCTTATTATGTATGAAACTATTTGTTTAAAATAACAGTATTACTGGAAAAGAGAGGCCCAAGTAAAAGAAAAGCTTATAGAGATGTGCGCCACTTAATAAATTGAACTTACAATAAATTAGAAAAATACTAAAGGAACGGAAGCACACATACATGCATTGGTCTTATATTTTTCTCGATTGTTTGTTTGTTTGCTTGCTTGTTTTTTTTATTCGACTCAAATCCAGAATCAGAAGAGACAGGTGAAAGAAGAAACACGTGGGGCACTGAAAACGTGCAGAGCAACAAGCGACGCATGTTGATATAAAATGAGGGATATAGAAGAAGAGAGAATGAAAGACAGCGACTATTCTTTTGTTTTCCTGATGCCTCGCGTCTATTCAAAGTTCGTCGTCTTTCTGAAACTCTTCCAGTTAAAGCCGCCATTCCCCAGCGAGATCCTGACCCAGGGGAGAACTTGCCTGGTACGTACGGTAAACCTTCTCTTGCTTTATACCCACCGATCGGGTCGCCATCGGGCAGACGTTACACGCGCTGGTTCTCCAGAACGTTGCTGAATGTTTAATGGCAACTGACACATGGTAGACAACAGGGCCCGGACAACAGCTCGGAGACTTCAGAACAAAAGGCAACAAGCATATATATTCGCCATTGTGATTCATTCAGGGTCGTCGCAGTGAAGTGCAATATCACATCGTATTCAAGCTGACTTCAATAATTCGTAACCATCAATAATGTTCAGCAAGACGAACAAGAATGGTAGGAGTTTAATAATATATGGACATAAAACAAGAAGAGAGATGGTATTGTTGGAAGCATCAGTGTTTCCACCGAATCGTGACATTGGTTTCTTCCCAAACAGTTGTAGTAACTGTCACGAACTCACCGTTCCGTCATCAGGGGGCATTTCATGAAGCGTATTTCTCTGACAAACTGTTACAAGCTACTGAAATCTTTGCATTTGATTGGCTGAGAGCAAATTTGTCTGACAACTTTGTCAGACAAAATGCTTCATGAAATGCCCAACTGGCCATTGGTTCGTGCACAACAGCATTATGATGAAAATCATGATTTAGGTCTATGATTCTGCAACTATAGAATCCGTTTCCCCCAAACATTTGGTCACGGCATTCATTAAGTTATCGCAACATATTCGATAGCTGATGCAAAGGATTCAAGTGTTTTGATTTGATTTCAAGTAACTGATTATTGTTACAAATTGCGAGTATCACATGATTGTCTTTATGTAACAGTGATTAAAGTTGCAAATCCATATGCAACTAAAATGAGGTGATGTTATTATCACTTCACAAATCTTCCAAGTGACCGCCATATAAAATCTTGACTGATTTCACATTTGAATTTGGAATTGAAAACCCGCATCTTTTACATAAAATCATTTCAGTTTTGTAGTGACCTAACTATCATTACTTTTTGGCCAGAGCAAAATGGAGGAAGTGTAATCAAATGCGGACTTGAACAGCGAGGAATTCAAGTTTCACATGATATTTCATCGAAACGGTGATAGTTATATCATCCATTTAATACGCATATTTAAATGGGACACATAAAAAGCATCCACTTAACTTGTCTTTATACCATTGAATTTCCTTTGCTTCGTGAAATCGAAATGAGCTAGGGGATGGTTTCATCGTCTTCATTTCTTAGCGTATTATGGGGTTCCGACATTATTATATTTGCTACGTGAAAACATATGACACTTTAAAATGCCATATTTGTCCCAGTTCATTATATCCGGATTTAATAAAACTCTTGATAAATCTGTTAATCTGAAACTACTCTGCTCTTTCATGTTAGCTTGGACATCATGTGAAATGACACTTCAAACGGGTGCGCGTCACGCACTCGACACCCACGAGCCATACCACACTTACATACAGACCACGAGTCATTATCATATACGACCCACGAATTACACAGTCTTCGAGTCAAACAGCCCATGAATCATACAGTCCACGAGCTAGACAAAGTGAACATAAGGCCCATGAGGTCGACATCAAGTAAAATAGAGCTCGTGGGCCTTTTTTGTCTCGTGTCGAAGTTGTGGGCCTTATTTGCCTAGTGTTGCTGTATGACTCGTGGGCTATATTACTCATGGACCTTTTTTTTCAATGTCAAGCCCATGGGTTGTACATGGATTTTTCTTCGATGTCGAGCTCGTGGGTTGTATCACTCGTGGGTGTCGAGCTCGTCGGTTTTCTGACTCGTGGGTGTCGATCTCGTGGGATGACTCCCTTTAAACCACCGAAACTTTACTATCGCTCAAATCTCCTCTTATTAACTAATTTCCAGAAATGAATTCAAGTGACCAGTCACGTAATGCTTTATTTTATGTTTTTATGCTTTTATGAAGACATGCAGGATGAAACTCATGCGAGACATGAAACGTGAGTATAAAGGGAAGTGAATTCATCGCAGAATCTTTTTCCTCCCTACGCATTAGGAGCCGCCACCTATAACATTACAGTCGTGCTCGCCAAACATCACACTGTAAGACAAATAGCGTCAGCATGCTGGATTTCTTTCGTAAATGCATAAAAATGATGTCTCCGTCCATTGTTTTTGTCGTTTATAGTTCTGTGTTTTATTCTTTATTCCCCCAAGTCCGAAGGGTGGCGATTTGTGATTTTATTCTCTCCTAAACAAGTTGAAAGAGGAAAGCTTATGCAAGGAATAAATCTTGCTTTTTTTATATATTTTACATATTCCATTTAATATCCATTTCTGTATAGCTAATGGTGTGACCTTACCTATAGCTAAATAAGAGAATCTTTCTTTCAATAAGTTGCCAAACGATGTCAGATATAGGAGTGAACTCCCATATTTCATTTTGAAACACAATTTTTCTTTGATCAACAATGATTTAATCTTGTGTTTTATTTTCATTGATACACCATGTTGTTGTTTTTTTGTGTATGTGTTTAGATTGTACTCCTTTGTGTCCGGATGTACGTATTCCCCTAATAGGAAAGTGTATGAAGTACTGCCCCGGTCCATTGTCAATGTCCCGTTTTTCGACAAAAGAAAATGTGGGATTGAGTCCACGTGAGGGCGTGTGTTTGTGTGTCTGTGCGTGTGTATGTGTGTGTGCGTTTACGTGTGTGTGCGTGTGTGTGTGTGTGCGTGTGTTTGGGGATGGGAGGCGGTGCGAGAAATCCCTGTTTGTAAACCCAAACCAAAGCGACTCTGGAGAAATTGTATACCAAGGAATGCCTGGTTCAATAGTCCTGATATTTCCCTGTAAGATGATTTCTTCAAGGCAGAAAAAAGAAGAGAATGTATATAAACACTCTCACTTTACTACTCCTTTGTTGGAAGGTTGCCGGCGGCGTACCTTACACGCTGAGTGACAATCTTTAAAGGGTATAGAAGGCAAGGAGAGAATAGAGCCTTCTTCGGAGACAAAAGGAATTCCGGTTTTCTTTTGTTAATGGGCGAGGAAGAGAAAATATCACTTCTAAATGTAAGTGAATCTCCTTCAGCATAGCTCCTAATTCTCCTGGGAACAGTAGGGAGAGAAAAAGAAGAAGAAGAAGAAGCAGAAATAACATAGAGGAGAAAAAACAACAACTGCATCAACAACAAAAGACCAGTATGAAAACATTCAATGGAAGATGTCGACTGGGGATTGTAGCGACCTCCTTCAAAGCATACTATCCATACCCCCAGACTGTTCTTGGGGGTTATTTTATCTACATTTTAGCTAAATTGTGTTGAATTTTATTGGATAGACAAGAAATGAAGTTTATCCCAGATTTCTTGCAATATATGAAATATCTCAAATGAATTTTCTTTTTAGTTTAAGAATCAAGGTGTCTGCTGCAGGTTGTGTAGTGAAGGGTATTACATTTTGCCAAACAGGTTCTCTGTTTATGTTCAATCAGATATGATAAGCGTCGTTATAGTATATGTTGCTTTTTATCATGCAAAAGAAGATTACTAGTTCAAGACTTTGAATTCTGCATAACAACGTACAAATTGAATGAAAAAATGTATTCAGAGGGGTAAAGGTTCAGGTGTGATTTTCTTCAATTTGTCCCCCTGTAAAGGGAGACAAATTGACGAAAATCACACCTGAACATACAAATTCTTCGCAAACGTGAAGGTAAGTTATATGTCTGGTGTTGAAGTTTATAACGTCTTCACACGTCAATTTTGCTGCTCCTGTAGGTAGGAAATACAAGGGATTCAAACTGAAAACTCAAATCTAAGTGTATATATGTATATATATATATATATATATATATATATATATATATATATACTTTTTAGCATGTGGAATAAAATTGAATTGAATATATATACTAGTATACTATGAACTTGAATATAAGAACGATCCAAGTCCAAATTTGGTTATTGTCTTTGGAGACCATTTAAGATATCATGTAAACAAATATGATCAGTCAAAATGACTGTTTTATATCTGAATCTGTATGAATAACTTTCCACTAACTGAAAAAGTAAAAACATTGGGAAATGATGAATTGATTTCCTTTTTTTTTTCTAAATTCTCTGCAATGGACTTGGGTCGTTTTTACATTCGGCTATTCATAAAGTATATATATATATATATATATATATATATATATATATATATATGTATATGATGTAAGATTCTTGGAGTTCCTTCTTGTGCGACCTGATTTCCGCTACTCAAATTACACACGTCTTGCACGTTCACGCCACAAGACCGACACCCACGAGTCATACAGCCTACGAGTTATACAGCCCAAGAGTCATACAGCTCATGAGGTCGACACTAAGCAAACAAGGTCCACGAGACCGACACATTAAACCCCGTGTTGTATCTGTCGAACTCGTGGGCTGTTTTTACCTATATAGTGTCGGTCCTATGGGCTTTATTTGCCTAGTGTCGAACTCGTGGGCTGTAGGATTCATGGGTGTTGGTCTTGCGGGATGACCCCCACAAGATTACCTACTTTGCTTGAGCGGATTTTCGTATAATGCAGAGATCTGCGAGTGAACTGGTCAATAATAATCATCGTCAAATATGTGCTAAGAAAAAGCAGGAAAGATTTATTTTCGTCACCAAATATCTTTGTGTGAAGAGAATGACGTCAAACCCATACTTGAAATAGTCTTAAAGGAAGGATATGGAGAAAAAACTGCTGACACAAACTTCCGTTGAAAAAGCATGGATACTCTTGATCTATCAATATTGCAAATAACGGAAGATGCAGTTGTACGACGAAGCAAAGGGGACATTCGATATTCTAAAGAGATATAATGTATTGACCTTTGTCAAATCCCCGGACCCTCTGACGAGAGGTACCGTTTCGCCGCCCTGAAAATAATGGACCTATTAGGAAACATTTGCTTTCGCCCTCAAGCCTTCCATTAAACGCTCTCTTGCACTTCATGTTCATCGAAGGGCCAATTACCCACCAAATTTCGTGCAATGAATACGGAGGGCAAGGCATTGGTCAATGCTTTTAATAATTCTCAACGTGACACCGTGCTCAAAGGCTTGTATAAAAGGGTACAGACAGTCGAAATGGAGGTGTATGGACACATTTCGGGCACTTCGTTAAAGGCATTATTTACCATTTGCGGATGAAACAAAAATCTAGTTTTAGTGCTTCAAAATTGTTCTGAAATGTGAGTTAGGGATAGAAACAACAATGTAAAAAATTGAATCAGTATGATTAATGTTAAGTACTGTTACATATACAAAATGTGAACAATTGTTATGATCAAAATGTTTCTAGACTAAACCGTCTACAGTTATGGTTTAGTGAAAAATCTCCTTGTATTTTAGGCTTTATTGCAAAACGTTTAGATAGTAGGGTGTTTTGTGATACAACTGACCTACACATATGCATCAAATGTTATATCTTGAATATTTTTTTGAATCATTGCTCCCAATGGTAAACAGTACCTTTAATGCCCCGTCAAACTAGAAAGAATGCCCAACGAATACCCGAATGAATTCGAAAGTTTGAAGACACGTTCGCAGTCGCTGGTAATAATAGAATAGTTCTTAACGCATGACATGTCTGTCATTCTGAGGGATTCGTACAGATACGCTGGAGCCGATTTTTTACTTTGAACATTTCCAAAATCTCCAGCGTATCTCTACGAATCCCTACAAATAGCTGATGCGAAAAAATCCTTTTGACACCACAAAAAATAAGTTGGAAATTACCCGTAAAGGCTTTCGCATCAATACTACGAACCAATAATGAATCTTCATTTTGGACTTACGAATGGTTAATGAATACAAATACAAACATATTAAGATCTATTCTAGTATCAGTAACGGATGAGAACGTATCTTCAAACTTTCGAAATCGTTGGGCATTCGTGACCATTTGCTCTAGAGGGACGGGGCCTTTAGCGATGACTTATACTGCATTATCACGCATTCAATACATTTCATCAACACCGTTGTATAAGAATTGGAAATATGGAAGCCTTGACGTGATAATAAACAGCTTTATATCTTCCACAAGTCTAGGGATTGATAGGTGTACTTATCATGGCCCTCGGTGTTTTCGGGATGACTGAGACGTGAGACTGTTAATGTCTTAAAGCTAAATGCATATTATTGTACCCAATGATCATAATAATCATCCCCCGATAATAATGATAATGAAGCCGAATCGCAACTAGTAGAACGAAAGTCAGCTCGAAGATGTCTCCAAATAAGTCGAATGTTTGTGAATGCAGAGCAAAGCATGGAAAAATAAGCTGCATTGATTTTGCTTGAACATACAAAAGTCAAATTCTACTCCAATTTGTTTTGTATAATTATGCAAATGTCCTATTATTGTACTCAATACTTTTGTTTGGAATAAAATAGAATGAAATGAAATGAAAGGAAATAAAAGGAAAGGAAAGGAATCATCCCACATTTCATTTCATTTCCTACAACAGTATATATACCAGCCGTTAACTTTGTCTTATAATTTTATATACAAAATCAACTAGATTTTTCCCTGCAGATCCCAAGCGACCACTGATTGCTTATAAGATGTAAGTTACACATGTTGCATGATTGTAAAAAAAAAAAAAAAAAAAAAAAAAAATATATATATATATATATTGTCGATGGACTGCGTCAGGTATTTTGAGCTCATATCGGCACACTAAATTGTGTATAGAAATAAATGCGGTTTCCTCTCTCCTGCTATTATCTTTTTCTTTTCTTTTCTTTTTTTTTGCAAAGTGATTGGCGTGTAGTTCAAAAGTAGGGGAATTATGGCATAGTGGATAAGAAAAATCATAAGTAAACGTTAGCGACCTGAAAACGAATGATATACCATGTCTTTAGAGGGGATTAAACCTTGCAAGGCAGACCCAGACTTTAAACCGTCAGAGCGTCACTTATTTATAGCTGATAACAAAATCTATAGCTCTACAAGAAGTCCTCGGGGGAGAGGGGGAGTTCCTGAGCTGTCCATAATCCAAAATGAATCTCCAATTCACTTTCATATTGCTTTTGCCCCAAATATTCTGATCCACTGGGCAACTCATACATTTTAAAAGCACATTAAAGGGTATGATTCCCCCATCACATTATGTACAATTGCAGCTATATGTTTAAAGCTATTCTGATGAGAGACGTCGTTATCTGGACCGAATAGTACTGTATTTGAAAGGGACTTTTCAAGCACTATAGCTGATGGGCAAACGGGCCCCAAAATCTCTTGAGAGGTTGTGAAAACTGATATTGTTTTCACAATCCAACGCGATGTTGTGCTTTGCCAATTTAGATTCCAAAATGACCAGATTCAAATACTAGTTTGCCAGTGTTTACATCGCCTAGGGAGAACCTTTTACCATTCCTAGTCAAAATGTTTACCGACACACATCTTTATACGTCATGTCATTAGCTTTTTTTTTCCCCAACATTTATTTTCTTTGTTTATGTTGTCTCTGTTTTTCAAAGGTTCCATTACAGTTTTGGAAAAAAAAAATATCACCGTTAAGTGAAATAGAAGTTGATATAAAGAGAGAGGTCTGCATTAAACGGAAAGAAGCTTTCTGAAGGTACTAAAATGTTTTTCTTCTTCTTTTTTTTTTTTTTTTGGGGGGGGGGGGGGTGACTACCATCTTTATTAACCAAACATTTGTAAGCTCCCATTTGGAAATTTGAAGAGAAATTTAGCGAGGTAAACTGCTCGCGCGAAGTTTTGAACCAGGATCTGAAAGAAAGAGTGAGACAGTTTTGGAGCGCTTGTACTATACAATTATGACCATGGTGGTGATGGTGGTGGTGGGGGTGATGGTGGTGGTGGTGGTGTGAGTGTGTGTGTGTGTGTGTGTGTGTGTGTGTAGGGGGGTGATTTACTGTTTGTGTCCTTACACAGACTACATTGTGGGGTACACAGTATGCCTACAGTGAACAATATAGACTTATTCCGTTAAGCTTGTGGGTATAGAAACCAATTTGGGGCGTACGTAACACAATACGACAGAATAATGACAGTAGTGGTAGTATTAGTAGTAGTAATAATAATAATGATAATGATAATAATAATAAAGACAACTGTAATAGAATAATGAAAATGATAATAACAATAATAATAATTAGAACAATAACAATAATAATAATACCTGTAATAATAATAATAACGCTGATGATAATGATGACAGCGTTAATATGCGCTTAAAGAGAGTTTTTTAATGCACTTAAATGCAAAAAAAAAGAAATTGAATTAAAATGCAGAATATTATGACGAATATTGTGATATGTCTAAAACAAGAAAAACATTCCAATATTGATTGAGTAGGTGAGTTTTGAGCATTGATCAGTTAAACCTTTGTCTACATTTTGAATATTTTGAACGTGAGAAGGGAGTTTGTTCCGAAGAAATGGAGCAATGACAGAAAATGCCCAATCACCATGACGGATTAAATGCGCCCTATCGTAACGGATCAATGTGTGTAAGGTTTTGTGGGTTGTGTGCAGATGTGTGTTCACAAGTGTTTGTAGGTGTCTATGTGTATTCAAAGTTGCGTGTGCATGTCAGTGTTTGGGCGTGCTTGCTTATTTGACTTAGTCTTGTTTGACACCAGAATTTGCAATGTCAATCTGGCTTTAAATTGAGGCTCAGTTCATTATTCATTACGTCATCAAATAAGCAATACACGTTGACATACTAAAGGGATGGTACAGTATTGGTGGAGATGAGAATTGGGCTTTTAACTTTTTGCGAGATACCAAGAAAACACTTACAGAGCATAACATTTTAAGAGGATTTCAAAGTTTGTTTGATGAAAAGCGGGTTTGGAATGACTGAAACATTAAAAAACAAAGTAAAACAAAGCGATCGTAATAAAAGGTGGGTCCCACACTTTATTAGAATCGCTTTGTATTGGATATCTCAGCCATTTCAAAACCAAATTTCACTAAATAAACCTTGATTTCCTCATGGAATACATGCTCTTTCATATTTCATAAGAGGTTTCTCATTATCTCACCAAAAAATGTTAGAAACCTGAAATTAAGTGTCAAACAAAACTATAAATGAAAAAAATTCTACTACATTTACGAGAATGAGATTAGATCTGATAATAGTAATAATAATAATGTGACGAACTCGCCTTCTCGTCGTGAAGTAAGAGAGTGTATTTGACTGTTTGTACAAATGTCTCCGCGAGCCGTGTCAGGATGGCCGAGTAGGCGGGGTTCGTTTTGTTGCAGTTTACAACGATCCCTTTAAATTATTAAAACTACTAGTCTGTATGCTACCATGTATTATGTTGTGTCAGAAGCAGCTCACCAACACAAGCGGCACACATACCAAGTTCAGCATTACTTAAAGTATGTCACTCCCAAGCGTCACTTGTAGAGGATGTTAAATTGGTACACTTATTTTGTTACTAACTTTTACTACCAACTCTTGCTACCAAATTCTGCTATAAACCAAGTTTTGTTACCAACTCCGCTACCAACTTTTGCTACCAACTCAGTCACGCTAACGTGGAACACCTTTCACAACCATATGGTGGCACAGGTATCGTTGATGGCACGGGGTAAAGTGCTGTATCGCACCGTTACCAACTTCCTCAGGCGACGACTGGAACTTGGATTGGGCACAGGGCATATGCGACAAGTCACATTACCACTATTCCCGAAATCCAACGGCGACGACTGGAACTTGGATTGGGCACGGACTATGCGACAAGTCACATTACCACTATACCCGAAATCCAATGAATTGCTAAGATGGTCTTCTCAGGAATGGTGCTCCGACTCAGGAACATGTACCACCACACTCCAAGCTGTTGTATTGTGGTAGAACCCTCAAAGAAGACACAGTGAAGGCAGCTATTCAGGAACACATGTACAGTTTATTACATAAAGTAGTGACCATGAATAACACATTGGAAATGTATTGGATATCATACACGGGCTACTTGTTGCGGACTATGTCACACAATGGCCACTTTATATGCCTCTCCTCCTATCGCGGAATGAGGAGGCAATCCCGCACGGCCGTAAGCGACGCGAATAATACCCGCAATACTTTTTCAAATTATTTACAATGTTGGCGTGGTTATTAAATTCGTACAACGATTATACATTTTAGCAGTATCTCTTGTACATGGTTACTATAATTCGGCATGTATCATCGGTCTAAACCGGAGTTGGTATTAAAATAATCCAAACTTGCCCATGACAAACAAGTAACCACATATTAGATAATAAATGTTTAAACTCATAATGATGCTCTACCACCTTGAAACGTTTGTCAAACGTTCCAATAGTGCCCCCTTTCTATGCTATAGGCACAATCGATCATAACGCATTATAATCGAAACGGTTAAATCGAATCGGTTCCACCGAATTTCGTTACAATAATAATAGATAAATGAATAAATAGATAATGCATAATGCTGTCCACCAATAAGCTAAATTGAGGGAAACGCAGCATGAAACAAAACAACGCACAAGCAAAAATAAGATGGAGCGAGAGGGAGAGAGATAGAGAGAGAAAGAGAGAGAGAAAGGGAGAGTAAACAAAGAGATGGTACAAAGAAGAGAAAGTTTAGAGATGAACAGAGAGAGGGGTCATACTTTGCGACACGCTATATTTATACCATTATGTTTACCTACTGGATTCCATTAAGAAGGCTGCTGCAACAACATCCATGTTTGTTTTTGCTCTGTTCCACTGTAACTAAAACAGAACACCCACACATTAGGCGCGAAACGATGGAATTTATTAATGGGAGTACCATTTTTCCCCTGTCAGCTGAGTCGATATCAGCGTCACGGCAACAGGATGAAGAGCCCAAAATTTGTCATGTTTATGAAATTGTATAAACGCCTCTTTAAATCCGTTTATGAAGACATTCATCCTGAGACCAGAAACATGAGCAATCCTCATTGACATTGTTATAAACATTTATCGGCGTTGATTTCATCATGATATTGATGATGATGGCGATAGTGACGATTTTATTCATAATTGTGATATTACATAATGAAGAGTTTAATAGCAAAACGGGCGCCGCTCATAAACACTTAAAAGCAAGTCTATCAGTAGATTCATTATGTACAGCAAAATAAAACCTTTCCGAATAATGCATCTCTTGTATAACAAGGAACATTATGAACGATAAGATTTAAACACAAGACAAGGCAAGATAAGAATGGATTTAACTCATTTTCCGATGGAACTCTTCATATACTAATATGTCACTGCTTCAACAAAAAAAAAAGGTAGCTATAATACATTCTCGTCAATATTATCATTCTATTTAATTTTTTTTTGCATGCCAATCACTGTCACATCGGGATAATAATCGTGATAATATTCTCACAGCGATTTGATATATGTATTACAGACAGATTAAAATCAAATTACTTTGACACCAAACTAAAACAAGCTGTATAACAGTATAATGCGTAATGCTATTTACAAAGCACGAACGCAGTCTTATGTCTAATGTCATTTGAAACGATTTTGCTGACTGGCTTTTTGAATAGATTCAAATATCTTGTTTGCTAAGTTATCAATAACGCAACAATGCAGTGGCTGACGTATAAAGAGCGGACTTTTTTACTTTTTTTTTCATTGATTGTTACTTTTAATCATTGTTCTGGATGCTGAACTGACCACACAGGCTGATTCTAAGCGCCTTGGAGGACACGTACCCGAAGACGAGCTATACTAAATACGGACATTACGACACGCTCAGTCAATAAGTGAAAATATGAAGAAAATGAGAAAATGTAAAATGAAGTGTCACAATTATTAGATATATCTGATTCCCGAACAACGTCGTTCGAACTGTATTTACTGCAGAAGCCATAGGCGGTCTCAGTTTTCCCACAAAATTCAATAATTTGTCTTCGCTAAGATTTCGCTGCTCTCTTGGTTTCATTTCGCTGATTCCTTCGAAACCTTGAATGAAGTTCGTTACCTGTCGACGCCGTCTGCCACAAAAAACCAACTTGCTGTGCCTTCAAAGTGCATAAGCTTTTGATACGTACTTCGTTCTCTCCCCCCCCCCCCCCCTTCAAGAACCTCTTGATTATAATTCTCCCGCAATTCCTGGCATATTGTCTGATGCGAATAATTATGTTAAAGATATGAGAAGACGACGGGTGAGGGGTGGTGGTGAACAGAAGTGTCGGAAAACTAACAAGCGATCAGCATAAAAGCAAGTTGCGGTAAACCCATCCACGTGTGTATGAACAATATTTGCTCAAAGGAGGAAATCAGATTTAGCTTCCAAATTCGATATCTCGTGGATGACTGCATGAACATCCATGGCGTCCTGCCAGAATAACTCATATAGTCTACACGTCATGGAGCTGCACTGTATAGCTCCATGTTGTACTGGAACACCTCGTGTATCTTTACACTCTCTAATCTTGTGCAGGTGATTCCCTTCATCAGCATCTATGCAAATCAGGGCTCACCCTTTTCACAGTATAAGGATAAAAGTGAAAATAATACTGACGATATGAATATTTCATATTACCTTTAAAGCGGTTAGGCAATTACGGGCGAGATTCAATTGTCTGTGATAATTAACCGGCCTCATATCTGAATAGTTATTCTGTCTCATGTTATATCGAAGGAAATCGTAGCGCGTGGCACTGAATGCACTCCACCTATCATGCCTATATACACTTTAACCTCGACAGATTCATCATTCCCAAAGGACAGCTTTGTGACGTCAAGGTCTAGGGCTGAAGTGGAAGAGAATTAGACAAAGACTGATCAGATATTTGGTGTATAAAGTCCAGACTAGTCCATGCCTGAACAAACAACATCTGTTCTATATGATCGGTTAGTACTGATGACAACATTTCACCATGCCAAAACGTGTACCTACAGTTGTACAACCCGTATATTGCTATACAATGATATTGCGGAAAAACTCATATCAACAAACCATGTTTGAGTTACAACCTCTTACACAGGTCTTTCCTATAACGTTAAGGATCGAAATCTAATTGACAGACAATAATTTGTTTTCTCATGCATCCTACAACCAAACTGTTGCTGGTAGAAACATGTAGCATGTCATTTTAATGCCCCGATGTAACCCCAAAGGGCAGTGATTGCACGATAAAATCAGAACCACTTTTCAGACATCATACAACTTTACGTACGTCACGTCGGGTGAATGCACTTTGGACATGATTTCGTGAAAATTAACCTGTGTATGCGGATCGACAACGTGTTCGCGCTTTTTCTTTGTTCTCTTTTACTATTCATGTCTGATCATTTCTGTTCTGGTATTAAATTTGGGCTCGTAATGCGTAATTTAAAACATGCATGGGGCAAGAATTCGTCACACAAGTTGATTTTAAGCCAGTATCAACGCCTAAAAATAAATACTAGCTGCATGCTGCCCAACGAAAACTGCTGTGACCTTCGGGGTATGTGGAAAAATACATACGTAAGGTATTTCATCAAATACTTTAAAGGCCACCTTTTGCCTTTTATAAATCTTATTTCCGGGAAACACCCACGACCCGCCTGGCTTGGTTGGTATTAGAGGCAAATGATGTGCCCATCAACTGCCCATTGGCATTGTGACACAAGCAATGTCGTCAACGGCTGATATTCCCATGGAACAACAAATAATACACTAATCCTGATGGACCTGGCTGCTCTTTCGTTGTTGTATTTCTTTTTAAATCTTGTGCGCATTGCAGGAATAAGGTATTTCAACACTCCGTTTTCTCACTGAGCGGAGAATGTTTGGAAACGTTTCGTCAGCGGATATGGTCAGGGTTAGGTAAACACTTGCAATCAACTTCGTAAAGAGTTGCAATCCCTAATTCACTCACAGTTTTTCCTGTCGCAAAGAAATGTTTAACATGTTTAAAATATTGTTGTGAAAAGAAATATATAGGTTCCCTATATATATATATATATATATATATATATATATATACATATATGACAATGAAAAGTATTTGCGAATTTGACTGTATTTGTTTACGAAACCTGTTCAAAGCGGAAATAGTACAGTCTACTATGTCGAAATATTGGGTCCCGTGAGATTTTCGTGCCAAAATTGATTTTTTCAGCTAACTTGGTCAATTTGGGGGTGCTGAATCCAAAAAACTTTGGTTCCATTTTTTCCGACCACGTCTTCAGCCGCCATTTTGAATTTCAAAATGGCCGCCATAGCAAACTGTGTTTTGACCCAATTCTCATAATGTGAGCATCATAGAAGGTTCAAATTTGATGCAAAAAGCATGTTTATGATGTCAGCCATTCTAATGCACCATTTTCTGATACCGTAGATAGTTTTGATACAGTTTTTAGGCAGCCATCTTGAAATTCAAAATGGCCGCCATTGCTAAATATATTTCACCCATATCTACGGTTGTAAGCATTGTGGAAAGTATCAATTTAGGTCAGAAAGCATGCTCGTGATGTCAGACATGCTAACATAAACATTTTTTTTAAATGATGGATCATTTTCATTGGCGGCCATCTTGAAATTCAAAATGGCCACAATAACGAATATAATTGGGCCTGTATCTCATATCGTATACATTGTGTAAGGTTCTAATTTGGGGCAAAGAGCATGCGTATGCTATCAGACATTCTGAAGCATCTTTTTCTGAAACGATGGTCAACTTTGATATTGAAGGAGGCCATCTTGAAATTCAAAATGGCCGCCATACCAGAACGTATATTTTGACCCATATCTCATGTTGTAAGTAATAAAGAAAGTTCACATTTCGGGCATAAACCGGGCTCATGATGTTGAATATTCAGATGCACTTTTCCCCTCCCTTAGATTGCAGATCACTTTCGAGGTGGCCATCTTAACAATCAAAATGGCTGCTTTTCAGCTAATATCTCTGGTTACAAGCAAATTTTAGACATATGAATGTTTAGGGGGCGTACAGTATACATTCTTTAAAAAAACACACATAGGGCCTATACATTCTGTAATAATGGATTATTCGCATTGGCCGCCACTCTTAAAATTCAAGATGGATTTCGACTATATTTGGTGCTGTAAGATCTTTAAACTGCAAACCCAAGCATGCTGGAACACTCATGTGTAAGTCAATCACTTCAGTGAATTGCGTAGGTGGGACTGCTTCCTGTCCTATTTCATAGGTACACTACCATGTTGAAATGCAAAATGGCTGCAATGGGAAACATTCCTTTAAAAGCATTGCATTTGGGTAAAAATTGTGAGTGGGAAATCATGTTATTCTGACGTCAAAACAAATGAATTTCAAAAGAACCTCTTGTGTCTGAGTGACTAAATGCCCCATTTAGACGATTTGGTTGTAGAGTTTACAACATTAGCCCTACATTCTAAAAATTCATGGGATAGTCACTTTAATAGATAATGTCTTCTATTCTCATTCCCTACATATGTTTTTGAAGTCACCAGCACTCTAAGGCTGTACACAAGGGAGAATTGGTTTTATAAAATTCTTCCAGAAACAGTGACTTTTGCATTTCTTGCTATGAGCATGATAATGAATTCTGTGGCCACCTTTGGTGTAGGAAGCTCAAAGCATTTAATTGAACATTTTATGCATACCTTCTGGAAATAACTACAATGTAATATATCATATTTTCCTGAAGTAGAGGCACAAATTAGGTTGTGAGAGATTACGAGCTTTGCTCTCTGGATTTGTTTTATCAAGACTCTACGAGGGTAAAGCGGGAGATTGTCCTGGTTGAAGTCATCCACGCCAAACTTTGGGAGGCATGGACTGTGTCATTGCACATTCTGCATGATTCCAGGTTTAGATACTTCTTGGTCCATCTGCTCTTTGAGACATCCTCAAATTTTCAACTTCAGCCAGCACCATGAAAGGCATGAAAAAGCAGACCTTTGTTTTTTCGCAACGGACTGCAGAAGATTATCTCTCAATAATGTCAATTGTACTTCTATCATTTCCTTTTCCAGTGATGGAGCAGATATCATGCAATGCAGTAAGTAAAACAAACTTACAAGATCCATGAGGAGAATCGAAATGTCAGTGTCTACGTATTAATCATCAATATCTCTGATTTTCCCTATGCTCTTGAAGTATAGCATCTACATACAATGGAATGGGACTCTGTTTCCTCGTTGTGAGTGACGGGTGACAGCTCCCATGGCATCTTTGATGAACCCTTTGTTTCTATTATTTCCGTGATGTCGTCTCTGTGTCACATAGAAATGACTGCTCAGTATTTCAACTTTCAGGCTGATTTATGGCTCAGTTTTGTGGGTTTCTAAGGCATGGGTATGAAAAATGAACCTTTGTTAGTGAGAATGAGGAGAAGGCCATGAAATTATGAGATGAAGAGTGATTGTGGAATTACTTGGAACTTATACCTTCCGATAATTGTATCGTTCAGCAATGACTGGATAATGACAGGTCTATCAGACTGTAGAGCCAGTAGAAATGTTATGAGAAGTTAGTGATCCTCTTAAGCTTAATGACTTTGGATCCAATCTTACATGGTGTATTTTGATCGCACAAATTGAATGTCTGCCCTTTTTCATACTCTCCCAGAGATTAATAACTATATACTAATTCTCCTAGATACAAATTCTTAGTACAGAACATGAAAACTTCCCTTTTCATCTCTTTCTAGAAATATCCCCCTTGAATGTTTCCGATAGCTGATTTCCAAACACCACATTCATCAGCTTCAAGGCAGTGACAATTTTTGAGATTACCCTCATGTGATGGTCTTCTAAATTGTGGAGGAATTCTGATGCATGCAAAGCGCCACAGAACTGAGCTATATTATTGCTCCTTTGTGGTTTTAGAATCATTGGCTGTATAGCAGTAAGCAATTTGGAAGTCTTAATAACTGAAGATGACCCACTCAAGGGCAATCAGGAAAAAGCCTACTCATTCCGTATTCATTCTATATCATTCGAGAAATATATCTAGTGTTTATCAAATCTTGTTTCAGTTTGTGGCCAACAAACAAGCTTGCGAATTGGATACCTGGTAGGGTGACCATGGCCTTTCTTGCCATTGGCCATTGCGACTTTTCCTTGTTTGTCTTCATTCTCTTGAGGCAGCATCAAGTTTTTGAAGATCACCTTCAGTTGTATCAATGCTTGCTTTTGTACAAATATTTTACTGACTGGGCTTAAATACAATCATTAACGAGGTTCCACGATGCAAAATAATGTGATTCCCAGGAGGCAAAAACAAACCGCTTTAGCGTGCAGTTCGCGAACCGCATATACAGTACCCGTCTGGCTATATGGGATGTAACGCTTACACGCTTGCCCACATGTATGGGACAGTGGTATGCCCCCTCCCCCCGTACGCAGTTTTTGCCCCTCAGCATAGCTTGATGACGTAATTTGGAACCTCGTCCTTACATTTTTAATTTACGGCGACCATTTTGAATTGAGAGATGGCTGTCATTCTGCTTGACCTGGAAGTGAATTCGGTCTATCTAGAACAATTTTGGCTAATTCATCTAAGGCGCTTACAACAGTATGTTTTCTATGGCAGCCATCTTGAATTTCAACATGGTGACTTGCCTAATGATCCACAATTAGAAAACAGCTGTACTTGAATGTTGGACACTACAAGCATGTGCATTCTTGAAAATTTGATGCTTCTACAATAATTGCAACCCGAGATAGGCCCTATGGGTAAAAACGTTATGGCGGCCATTTTGAATTTCAAGATGGCAGCCTACAATCTGTACAAAACAATCCACAATATCAGAAAAAGATATATAAGAGTGTCTGATATCACAACGATGCATTTTGTACCAAATTTGAAGCTTCTACAATGCTCACTTTATAAGATATGGGTCAAATTACAGTTTGCTATGGTGGCCATTTTGAATTTCAAGATGGCAGCCTACAAATTGTATCAAAACAATCCACAATATCAGAAAAAGATATATCAGAGTGTCTGATATCACAACGATGCATTTTGCACCAAATTTGAAGCTTCTACAATGCTCACTTTATGAAATATGGGTCAAAATACAGTTTGCTATGGCGGCCATTTTGAAATTCAAAATGGCGGCTGAAGACGTGGTTGGAAAAAATGGAACCAAAGTTTTTTGGATTCAGCACCCCAAAATTGACAAAGTTGGCTAATAAAATCAATTTTGGCACAAAAATCTCACGGGATTACATAGTAGCCTCTACTAAAAGGGGAATATTGTGAAGATGTTCGTTCAGTAAAATGGGAAATATAAGCTCAGCTACTTTGAGTAATGGCTTGAGACTGTCATTGCTAATTTGTGAAAGCGTGGGTCTGTTTTTACACTATTTGTTAATCCTTTATGGGCTATGAGTGCAATGGAGTGCCGAGTGGCACAGAAAACACCATAGTTTTCTACACACTGTCCGAAGTCTAATGGCAGGACCAACAATTCACCGAAGTAACAGGAAACTTAGCTAACGTGCCCTGATCACTGCTAAGTCTAAGATGATGCTCGATCAGATTTATGTGATTTATGTGATGTGGGGGGGGGGGGGTTGCCATATTGATTTTCGGTAAACATGAAGGAAATTTTCTTATCCTTATAGCAGGTGTATAGCTAGATAAGAAAATGAATTCAATCACCAAAGCAGGAAAGCCAAATCCATCTGCACAGTCACAAGTTTTAGAAAACGCCTCTTTATTGTTTTGCTGTTGATGTCGTTACTTTGCAAAGACAAGAGATACACAAGCAATACAGTAGACTGTTTGAGGGTTTTTTAAGTTCGTTTTCCGTCCGGCTGACAAAAATATAATTGAAGAGGATGCTTCCAAAAGGCGCTAAATCCATCATTTTCCAATGATTTTTCAGCGCCTTATGGTTGCAAGCTCTTCAATTGTACCTTTAACTATGCCTGCGAGCTGCATTTGTCAAAATTAGAGAAAGACTATAGGTAATATAAAATTTCGTCTTCTATTTTGGTCATAAACATCTTTTTCATGTCATACTTTGCAGTGGTTTGGAAGTCAGCAGAGATAAAATTCATCCCCGTTAACTTTGACTCCAGATGATAATGGTTGTCATGGGGATAAAGGAGGTGATGATGATGATGGTAATGATTTTTGCACTAATGGTTATGATACTTATTGTGAACTCAATGATGATGATTGCGGTAATAATAGCCGGTTATGATTTTTTTTTTCTTTTGTTGTCACAAACGGCATTTCACGTCAAACTTGGAAAGTCAACCGCAACAAGGTCCACCCGTTAAATTCGATAAGAGTTAGTGTAATGGTTGTCATGGTGATGAAATGTAGTGACGATGAGAGTAACGATTTCCACAATAATGGTTATCTTGTTATGATACTTTTTTTTGTGAATGAAAGGATGATAATTTCGGTGATGACAGGGAAAATGCTGACACCAACACCAGTGATAATAACATTTAGATTTATGGTTTTAGGGGTATTTTGCATCAGACACCGTATTGTCTGTTATAGCACTTTAATAATCAAAAATTTTGCAATAATTTTTTTCATAATGAATTTTCCAATTGCTTATTGTCAAACTATCAAACATGGCTGCTTTACAACTCAAAGAAGTTTAGAATTGTCGATTTAGATTATCGTAAAAAGATTATAAGGTGCATTGTCATTGACACCGTTGATCATGTGTTGGCAGTGTAAAAAAAAAGTACGTTCTCATGCTCCTTTCTTGCCAAAATGTATCTCCATAATCATCTCATTTCCATAATTAACTACCATTCGATATAGATTAGAAGGCTCGATGATCAGAATTAGCATGTTGCTTGTCGTAATTCGTCTCCACGACATCAGGCTTGGGGGTATCATTAAATCAGCACCTGTTTAGCCATCATGCACATCATGCAAGCTTGGGGGGGGGGGGGGGGGGCGGAAGATACACACTGTCAGCAGACAGATAGCAAATAGATATATGAAGATAGATACATAGATAAATACATAGAGAGATAGGTAGATAGATGGATGGATAGATAGATAGATAGATAGATAGATAGATAGATACTTAGTAGACATGGGAGAAAGATAGATAGATAGATCAATATAGATAGATAGATAGAGAGATAGATAGATAGATAGATAGATAGAAAGATAGATGGGTAGATAGAGATAAATAAATAGATGTATAAATATAGATAGATAGAAAGAAAGATAGATAGATATATGGATAGAAAGATAGATGGGCAGATAGAGATAAATAAATAGACATATAAATATAGATAGATAGATAGATAGACAGATAGACAGACAGACAGATAGATAGATAGATAGATAGATAGATAGATAGATAGATAGATAAGAAAGATCGTTAGATATGTAGATGGACAGGACAAAAATAGAGAGATGGATATAGAAAGATGAAGAGCGGTATCAAAAAGGAAGGTCATCAAGTAGAATTTTAAACCCTCATGTACCTGTTAATTTCAGGAGTATTATGAATCACGTGATATATTATTGCTATTTCATTATAATTATTATTTGTTGTAGGAGTAGTAATAGTAGTAGTAGTAGAAGTAGTAGTAGTAGAAGTAGTAGTAGTAGTAGTAGTAGTAGTAGTAGTAGTAGTAGTCTAGTAATAACATTATTAAGGACAATCTGATTCTAATCCTTGTAACAAACAAGGAGGGAGGGGAAGAAGAAGTGGTTTAAAACAATTGCAGCCTGGAAGTTTGAAATAAAAGCCCACGTATATCATCGTTTATGATCATCAGTAGTTTCTTGTATAACCTTTACCTGCGTTGATATAGACCTCAAATAGGGTTATAGGGAAAAAGGATGCGATTTCAGCTCTAAGGTATAGGAAATGCCGAAAGGATACAGCAACCACTTGGTTTATCTTTGCGGAAGTAGTATTCAGTCCTGAGGAATTTTATCCAGATGATATCGAGGAGGAAAACTCCGACACCAAAGGGGACAGTAAATCGGGGATTTCCCTCATTCTTTTTGGTTCTCAAAACTCGAAATTTGATGTGTCTACATATAAGGAGTTTTCACATCTATTTAAGCGGTGACTGTGTGACTGATAGCAGTAAGTCTTGAAAACACATCAGGTCTTCCTGAAACTGTGGTTTTTCTGTTTGTTTGAATGTATTTTCCTTTGCCGCTATAAATTGGTGTTTGCTGAGCTTGATGACTTATGAAAATTAACTCGTTTTTTGAGTGGAGTTTCATCAAACAGACATAAGTGGATGTTTTTGGCTCAAGGAGAAAAAAACCCAAAACATTGGCGATTAGAATGCTTGTTCCCCATCTGTGATGATCTCTCTTAATTACTGGCTTGAAACCCTCAACTTTGATGCTCATGAAATATATATAAAAAAAAAAACATTTTTTCCTCCCAAAACTGGCAAAGCAAGCTTGTGAATTCCTTTATTCAAATCCGACGCAAATGTTATTATGCTCTCTTACACATGCACGGATTAATCCAGCTTAGGATCAATGATCCATGAAAGAAACAAAATTGTAATTTCAAGCGTAGTTATGACTTAGTGACCAAGATAGACAGTGTGACGTCATATGAGATACTACTAGTAACCAAGAAAAAAAATGTTCGTCATTCTTCTATAGATTGCCCAACGCACTATACTATCCCTGATGGAAAGAACACAGTGTCCCACAGTGTGTACACAATGTGTTCACATAGCCGACTACCTGAAAACTCTCGAATTTATCAGTGTGAAGATGATTTCACACTGTCATGACTGTGGTGTGGTTTTTTCACAAAGAGTTCACATAGTAATGCTCTGTTTCACACTATAATTTGGTGGTTCACACTGTGAATTGATGATTTTACAATGTGTTCACAATATTAAAACGCTCAAATTTAACGGTGTGAAGAGATTCCACACTGCGTTCACAATGTGTTTGTACTGTGTGTCAGATTGTGCTTCACACTTTGGGACACTGTGTTCTTTTCTGCAGGGATATCTAACCTTTCAGCACGTTTAGTTGATTTCAAATCACTTTTTTTTTTTCAATTCGAAAATCTTCTTCGATCTTCCCAGAGATAAACTCTCTACTTCATATCGAAGTGAAATATTTCCCACCATCGCGAGACAAAGATCAAATCTTTGTATGTGTTATATAAGAGCATTTCATGAGGGGAAAAAAATCCCTAGTTCATTTTGAATGATAGATAAACGAAATTATAATGATGGAGTATTTAATGAGAAAAAAAAATCTCTAGTTCATATTGAATGAAAGATGAGTGAAATTATATTGATGGATAATGTGAACCTCAAACTGTAATTCAAGGAAAAGTGGATCGGGAATTTGCTGAAAATCAAGGTTGTTGCAACCAGCAAGTAAACATTTTTTTTTCTTTCTTCTCCGTGTCTCTGCAGGCAGTGAAAACGCTGCTCCATCACTCTATCAGAAAGCTTTACACGTTTTGGGGGCTCTGCGCAGTAATTAAGATACATTTCTCCGACATCTTTTCAAAGACGCTTGTTGTCATCTCGTTCGCTCTTCCTCACCGTTGCACCCCTGACACTATAAAGCAAGAGCTGTGTGCTTTTTTTCCCTATTATTGGTTTTTTTTTTAATGGGTTTCCTCCGTTGTTCGTTGACTGGAGGGCGATATATTGATCGTATTTCGATAGACTCTCTCGCACTCCGGGGCTCCGTCTCTAATGCAATAAAAGCTGGCAGTGCTGCAGCACATTCATACACGTCTACTACGTGAAGAAGGACGTCTTGAACAGAGAAAAAAAAGTTTATATGCAGGTGCATTTAAAGTGAAAATCCTCTGTTCAAGTATATACATATTTATGTACGTGAGTGTGTGTGTGTGTGTGTGTGTGTGTGTGTGTGTGTGTGTGTGCATGTGCGTGTGTATTATATTACAAATATGTTCATTGACTTTTTCCAATTTCCATTTCCATTTCAATTCCCGTTTCAATCTTATTTTCACTTTCAATTTATTTCTTCAACTTTTTTTTTGGTCAAGAATATAATTTACCAATCAAAATACAGCAATAACACAGAGATTTAGGTAAAATAAGATTTTTTTGTAACAAAATAAAGATTTACAAACAAATTAACAGTAAATCGATGCATTCTTTTTTTAAATCTTGAAATGTTTTAGAGCTGTAGCTCTCCTCTGGCAACGAAGACTTTTCAAAAGTTGTGGTGTTGTATTTGGTAAAACATCGCCCCCCCCCCCCCCAAAAAAAAGACTGATTTCATGATAGTTTTTTTTTTTTCCGAACAAGCCAACAACAGACTTGAGAGGCGATATCATCATCGCCTCGTCTAATTTACATATGTGCTTTTGACGGATATCATTGCTCGTTGGAGACAAGCTGATCTGTCACCTTTTCATATTTTTCTTATTTGATTTGTCCGATTCCACTGCAACATTAAATTTTCTTTTTGACTTTACCTCTTACATGACTTATGCTATTCAACTGAAACAGAGAGCCAAGTTTTTGCTTTAATTTTCTATTTCGTTCCAGACATCCATCGCAGCCCGTGTATCCTCCTCTCATCTCTTCCAGTCATATTCACCAGAATTGAGCCTATATTTGGATATAACCCTTAAACTTAATCGAATGATGGAATTGAATATCAATTTCAGGGTGGATGTAGGTCACCTACAATGCAGTCGTAGGGAGAAAATTAATGGACCAGGGGTAAGAAATACGCCATGCCTTGAAGGTTTTTACTTGTCTTGGCTATGTTGTTATCATATTAGTCTTTGTGCCTTTGAGGGGGAAAAGAGTGCGTACCTATCAAAAGTGTAGAACGAACTTGAAATGTTCAGCGTATTGATTTACGACAAAAACGTATATCATCCATGCAAAACCAGTTTTAAAAAGTGAGCTTGGCTAACGATCGTCGTTCTGATCAATGAATGTAAGTGGGTGGAAAATAAATGCTCGAGGTTTACGTTTACGTACATGTATATAATATGCGGATGAAAGAACGCACAGAAAATCAATGAATAATTTCAAATTAATTTACTTTCAAAGTGCGGTAGGATATTACCTGAATTGTGAAAATTGTCACCCTATGGCGTTTGTGTGACGTATTTAGCGCTCTTAATATGATAGTTTTCCACTCGATTTGTATATTTCAGCTCGGTGTTCATCTTCAATAAGAGAATCAATTTATAAAGCCTTGGCAGCCTAGATAAGAGTAATACTCTTACTTTAGTTTCGTGTGGTTTTTTTTTCCATTCGTAGTTTAATTGCATTTCTCTTTTCTACCTCAAGGCATCTATCTCACTCTCTATCTTATTTTTCAAAGCTTCTCGCGTTATATTACCATTTCAGTTCGTCATTCATCTTCATTGAATGATTGGAGTTAAAAAAAAAAACTCTTTCACAAGACTGCATAGAGCTACTGTAAAGAAAAAAAAAACATATATGCTTGTAGACAAGAACTTTCGCGTGCATTTTAATTTCGCAGATTTCACGAGAGCCAAGATTCGCGAAATTAAAATGCACGTGAAAGTTCTTGTCTTCACTATATATACATGCATTGAATGCTAGTGGCTATTCGCGAAAATTTCATGCCGCGAAATTATTTTGCTTTACAGTACTACATCTCCTTATTTAGTTTCATTTGTATGAATAATTTAAATTCTCTCTCTCAAATCTATTTTTTATCTACAGATTACTTTGTATTCGTAGTTCTATTGTTTTGTGTATGTTTGATTTTGGGATACCTCTTCTGTAAATGCGGATATTAGATTGTATGTAATTTTGATGGCTCAATAGGATTTCCATTTCTGCTTATTTAAATTTCTGAATTTCTTAATTCATTCTTTCTATTCATGGTTTGTTCATACAAATTTCATACAAATCATACAGGTTAGTTTGGGTTTGGGATTTTTGCTCCTTTATAGGCCTAGAACATTAGGTCAAAATTAGCTTAAACCTGGACAATTTTCGAAACAAGCTATTTTTTTTTCAGGACAGGCCAAGAAATATATGTCTAGAATAACATACTGAATGCCTTCGTAAATAAATCCCTCATATTTCACACGTTCAAATGTCTAAATTGCTGTATTCGACAATTCGCCCATTCCATTTTTTGTTGTGTTTGTGGTTTATTTGTTAAAACGTGGAATATGATACAATAAAAAAAAAACAAGCAAACAAACAAAACAAACAAAAAATCCGCCTTAGAAGATTTCCGCAGTCAAAAGTGGGCGTCCAAAGTGGCTGTCATTTCCTGTCTTACATTAATTTTCATGTAGGTATTACCAATACACGCTTTCAATGTTGATGCTTTTACAGCCGATGAACCCAATGAAATAGTCATTAATACATTTTGAATCACGAAAGCACCAATAAAAACACCTAGGCTCTTCCTGAAATCCAAAATGGCCGCCATTTACTAATTTCTCAGAACTTTGCAAATTTCCATGGTTACCCCAATGCAATATATAAATGTCTAGATATATGTTTTCTTAGACACATTGGAACTCAATACATTATATTTATTGAGAAATGCAGTGGAAAGTCGTTTTCCAAGCATTTTCATTTCTACGCTCTTTTACTTTGAATGTTGTTGGTGCTATTTACTCTCTCAGATGATAAGAAAATCCAGATAGAATAACGACGAAATCATCAGCACACCATAGTAAACATACACTTGACAATGGCGGAGGGTCGGGGCGGTTTAGACCATTGGTACGAATAGATTTCCATTAAATTTGGGCACCCGTAGAAATAGATGATCGACTTTGGCTAATTCGCGGTTCTCCTTTGGTTTTCAGATCTAGGGTGATGGTCGTGCTGGAGAGATTGTTTGCCCCCTCTAGGTCACCACTATACTCCGGGCTTGTCAGCTGGATGCGCCCATCCTGGAGAATTTGGTTTGCGATCAACGAAATGCGGATTTCCGGTTGAAGATAGTGAGGGATCGTCAGTGAATAGTGTGGTTTCTGAAGCATGGTTATACATACGTAAATAACGGTTGTTATAGGTGGGGCGGGTTGGAGAGTTCCTGCTACCAAACGACCGCATAATCGCCCCCAACTGTCACTGAATCTGAGTGCTTCTTGGCAACCCCCCCCCCCCAACAAACAAACAAACAAACAAAACCACAGACGAACAAAAACAAAACAAAAACAAAAACAAACAAACACGAAAAACAGAACAGAAACAAAAACACCCTTTTTGTTTTATTTGTGCAGGCAAAGTGATTGCATATAGACAAAAAAGCATGACTACTCCTATATTAGAATACTTGAGTGAGTTTCACTTGAACGAGCCAGTAAGGGCGCATGATGTCGTGAACTGTGGCTGCCTTTGCTTCCATTTCTTACTGAATGCGTGCAAATTGATTATCAAGATGACTACGTGCTAATTTAAAACAAATTCGGTATTCTTCTACGTAATATGAAATGATATGTTGACACAGGATTTATCTTTAAGTCTCCCAAATGATGTTATCCATGTGACGAAGCTAAAAGTCAAATATCACTAGTTTTCAAGGGAAATGTATGCATTTGTCTCATACATGGTTTCCTATCAAATAATGATTAGATTAGCTAGAGCAAATAACATGTAGCTACGAAGAGATATTTCTTACTCAGTGTATTGTGTTTGTATTGTATTTCGATGTGTGCAAAATCAAATCAAGAGCTTGTTAACAAAAACCGATAAGTCCATTTTTGAAGATTTTGAAGTACGGTCTCTGTCATAAAGTACAAAATGATACCTTTTAAATGATATATTGGTCACTATATACAAAGGTACATTTTTGAAGTTATGGTCAAAAGAAGCAAAAAATTTCTTACTATTCTCTTTATTTTTCCTGACCTTTAATAACAAATATCTCCATTTGGCAAATATGGACTTATCGGTTTTTGCGAACAAACTCTTCATGTATATAGGGTTTTTTTTTCTTTCTTCATATATGTCTTGTACACTGACACTCTTTTTTGAAAATGAAAATAAATAAAATGAACTGAACTGACCATCTACAGTATTGTTTCAGCACAATATAGTCTGTAGAATATATTAGCGATCTTCTTCGAGAAAAGCGTTTTATATAGTGCCCATACATATTAATATTTCACGCAGCGTCAGGGCATTGCGATTTGTGTAATGAATCTATTCCACAGACAGGTCAATCAAATCCCAAGGTGTCTTTTCACAGGCTTGCTGTGATTACCATGTGTGCGTGTGTCAACGCAGCCCCCTGTCTTTGCCCCCTGTCTTTACGCACGCTTCAAACAAGAATACCGCTGGCATTTCTTCGTCTCCTTCTTTTCTCTCTTCTAGCTTCTTTGTTGTCTTCTTCTTTTTAATGTCACTATCATGTTATTTTCATATTCATATTTTCATGACTGCTTTCATGCTGCCGTGCTTATCATAAATGGATTAACTTTTTAGACAAAAGAGGCAACTGAATAATATACTAAGCAAAAAAAAAAAAAAGAGAAGAAAGTAAACACTTTATCGAGTTCATATTTTTCATAGGGTACTTTGATGAAAATCATTGTATTATATACCATATCAAAGCTAATCCAATTGGCTCTCAAATCAGTGGGTCAATATAGAGGGAAACTTTATGCATGAGTGAACACAGTCGGAAAGGAAAACGAAGGTGTCCATTCATGCGTAAGGTTGATAGCAAATTTAATTACCTTTCATGTGGTATATGATACATTAAATTTTAGACAAATATTCTATGAGAAATATTAACTTGAAAAAGCGTTTACTTCCTTTCTTTTTTTTTATGAGTGTATTTTTCATTAATACACCACCACATGACAACAGTAGAGTTTTTTTGCAGCTGTGTGCAGCTCCCCCCCCCATGAAAAAAATATAAAAAGAACACCAAGAACTTTAAAGGGATTTCCTGGATCCACCCACCCCCCCCCCCCCCTTGACCCTACCTGGCCTGTGAGTACAGTACAATGGACTCCCACACAAGTATCCACCTCGTGTTATATGACGTACGGAATTACGGCGTATTCACGTGGGTACATTTAGTTACATTTTGTATTAGCACCACTCTGTACAGTATGTAAAACAGTAATCTGAAAATAGCTTTCAGACAACACGTCTTCTTTTATTAGACATCCTTGATGCATCTGAAGCTCCTCATCATCGTTATAATGATATGAGTATACGAGTTCCTAAATATGAAGAGAATTTCACCTTTTTTTTTGGAAAAAAAACCACCACACATTTCCTTGACTAGTCATTGACGTATGTTTAATAAGGGGAACATTATTCCCCCTGCCTTCTGAAAGAGGGAAGTCCAGTGTTCTTTTTTTTTTCCGAGAAAATTGAAAATATTTTGAATTTTCACTATTTTCTTTATTTCGTTCTACACATGTGACATCTCAGGCTGCAGTTGTCTTCTCATCCAGCAGTGACTGAGCAGAAACTTCAAAATTCGTAACTTTTGAACGGATTGTCAGATTTCCCTTAAATTTTCACTGATGTGTTCTACTTATATATAAACATTGCAGCATTCACTCAATCCACATGTCTATGGCAGTGGACTTTTCCTTTAAGGAATCGGTTCACACCGTTTCTTATAATTAATAGCTGGCGCTTTCGCTCACTAGCGTCACTTTTTACATACCGGCAAGGGTCAACTCTGGTGCACTGCGACTTGGCGCTTTGTAGAAATAATACTGAATCGAGTCCTATGTACCATACGGCAATCGTTTGAAACTATATGTTCAATATATGCTTGTCAGACGACGCGTATTCACTCCCGTAAAGACTTATTTTGTATCAGTCAGGTTTCCAAACGAAACCTCTACATTTTTATCATTTTGGTAGATATTGCGCTCAGCCTTAATTTCCTATGAAAAATGAAACAACCAACCAGCACACACACACACACGCACACACACGCACACGCACACACACACACACACACACACACACACACACACACACACACACACACAAATCCCACATCACTAGCTCCTATAAACCAAGGCAATGCGTAGGTCCTACCCGTCTTGACGTATATAAAGAAACCGTCATGTTCTTCCAATTACAGAAATACAATCATGTTAACACTCTCGAAGAGTGAATGAAGTCACAGTAGTCATAGCATGCAGTCTTTTAGTAAATTCGATTACTCCTTGCATGTGACGCGTTACCTAACTAACATTCGAAGGCAAGGCCCAATTGTCATTTTCTGTGTCAGGGACATCTTGTTTGTACGTCTAAGTTTACTGCTCTCTGTGAACTGAGGCATCACAAAATATGAAAATTCTTAAGTGCTCTGCTCTGAGATTAAAGTTGTAGAACACGTCAATCTTGTTTGGCTTTCTTGTGGGTATTCCTCTGTGCCATCTCCTATGAGCCTCGTCAAGGCTGGAGGGGTAGTTAAAGGCATTTTTACCATTTGCAGATGAAACAAACAAAAAATCTCTAGTGCTTCAAAAATCGTAGTTCTAAAATGTGAGTTGGGGATAGAAACAACCAATGTAAACATTTTAATCAGAATAATCAATGTTAGATATTGTTGAATATTCAAAATGTGAACAATAGTTATGAAAAGATTGTTTCTAGGCTAAACCGTCTACAGTTAGGTTTAGTGATAAGAATACTAATATCTCCTTATATTATTTCAAGTTTCATTGCGAAATCTTTATATGGTAGTATGTTTTGTGATACAACTGACTTACACATATGCATCAAATGTAGTAACTCGAACGTTTTTAAAATCACTGCTCCCAATGGTAAACTGTAGCTCTAATACCGTAACCTTGTTTAACAGCTGCAAGAAACGTATAGGAACATGGTTTGTTTGTATTATTAAAGTTTGTGCTTTTGTCCATCTGTACGTGGACGATATCAAAACATTCCAGTCATGCCAGTGATTTGTATAAATCCGTCTTTATTTGCTTACTGAGGTGTTTGGTTTTCAATTTGCATTGCGTTTTTTTTTGTGTGTTTTTTTTAAGTGGATGTGTATATGTGGGGTATATTGGTTTTTTTTTTCTCTTTCCGATGCCAACATTTTCATTTTCTCTCATTTCACATCTCAATGACGTGTCTACTTCATGATTCTACGTGATTTCAAGGTTTGTGTGTTTTTTGTTTTTTGTTTTGTTTTTTACATTTTAAATTCATTCGCAGTTGTACGCCCCCTTCGTTGTCATCTGCAAGCAGTTTCTCCCCCTTCCATCTCTCTCTCTCTCTCTCTCTCTCCTTGCCTCTCTCTCCTCATTAGCCCTGCCGTGTCTTGCTCCGCCAGTTGCATATCGGATTCGTGTCGTTCACACGCCGCCAACGGGCGCTCCGGGAATTGCGCATTTACGAAGGTCAACCTCTTAACACAAAACGGTCATCACTTATGCACGATTTAACGACGGCCATTACTCAGCGAATCCCGGTCGACTAGAGATGACGATTTTTAGTCTCTCCGAGACCTCATCCACCCCCCGTTTACCTCTGCGATCCATAAATTCCGCGAAATAATCAGACACAACCCAAACGAAACTCCCACACTCTTTGCCCGATATTCAGGCTTTTAATGACGCTGATACCTCGTCCTCCTTCGCAATGTGCCAGTAAAGCAATTCCAACACATTTCATACACTATAGTTCTGCATAATTTGTACTGTGTGAACTGTCCCCTCTAGGACCTCTCCCCGCAAGAAAAGCACCCTCAGTTGTAATAAACCAATGAAATTATATCACCCTTAGCCTAAATACAATACATTTTCAGTTTGAAAATATCAATGTCAGTGAGTTCTGGCATTAAAAACCAAAACAAACAAACAAACAAACAAACAAACAAACAAACAAACATCTCCACAAACACAACATATCAAACAAGAAACATTTTTAACAAATTATGTATTATCATTTACTGCCTTTTTACTGCCTTTAAGAGGAAATATGATGTTGACGTTAATTTTTTAGATTATTTTGAAATATGTCATGCGGTTAAAAAAGCAGGTTGTGATGGAAGTATGAATAATATGGAAAAGTTTTGTCAACCAATTATACCTGATATTTTACAATTGGTTATAAAACATCGTAAAGGATGTTCACATATTTATGCTGTTTTGTTAAAGAATAGAAATAATGTATATCAATGTAAAGGATTTTTAAAATGGCGACAACTGATACAACTTGAAGAAAAGAAATGGCAATCTTTTTTGTTGGCCTCGTTTAAGAGCACGGAAGATGTTAATTTACGATGGTTTCAGTTTAAAATAGTTAATAGAATTTTATATACAAATAAGATGTTGAATAGAATTGGATTGGTTGAAAGAAATGAATGTTCATTTTGTAATGTGCATGTTGAGACTTTAATACATTTTATGAGTGAGTGTCAATATGTTGATAGATTGTGGGTTGAAGTAAGAGAATAGATTAATGTTAACACGGGGTTAGAAATAACATTTACGACGGAAAATAAATTATTTGGTTTTGGGGGTATTAACAATTCGGCATTGAATTGTATTACCATGCTTGTGAGATATGAAATTTATGTTTGTAAAATAAGAAAAATAATACCTCGTTTTGATTTATGTAAATATAGTATAAGGGAATATTATGATAAAGAGAAATTTATCGCAAGAAATAATCATAAGTTGCAAGTGTTTCAGAAAAAATGGTGTCTCTTTAGACACCTTTTTTCTTGATGTATATTGTATTGAATTCGAAAAAAAGTATGATGTTATTTGAAATATGTTGTAATACGTGTACAGATGAAAGAGAATAATAAATATCCCAGTGAGGGGGAAAAAAAGAAAAAAATTATCAAATTGTATATGCGATCCCCTGGAAAGTAAATTTCGTTCCAACGGTCTTCCTTGAATGATCATCGAGACATGATAATTAACTGTTTCGCATGAATTCGAAGAAGACAGAAGAAGACAGAAGAGAATATTGAAATTAAGTATATAGGACATTAAAGGATAGTATAAATGTGTGTTTTTTAAAGTATTTCTTGCAAATTGTTTAACAATACGAATTGACAAATGTATGTTTTGTATCCTGTATTAGTGGAAACTAGAGCAAAGAAAATGGGATTCCATCGGGATTCGAACCCGAGACTTTCGGATACTAGCCCGGTGCTCTACCGACTGAGCTAGATATAGAAAGCCCGACAGTGTTCGTCCGAGAAACCCTTAATTCTGAATACTCGTGTGGTCAGAAGCCATTGCAGTGTATGCATGTCACACACACACACACACACACACAAACACACACACTATAAAGCATCATTTACCATTTGCAGATAAAACAAAGACCAGCTTTAGTGATTCAGAATAGTTCTAAAATGTGAGTTTGGTAAAGAAACGACCAATGTAAAAATCTGAACCTGTATAAGAATATTAGTGTTATAAGTATTGTTGAATATACGAAATGTGAAAAGTAGTTATAATAAAAATGTTTCTAGATTAAAATGTCTACAGTTATGGTTTATTGAGAAAAATAGTGATATCTCCTTATATTTATAGGCTTTATTGCAAAATGTTTACATGGTATAAGATGTTTTGTGATACAACTGACCTACACATATGCACTAAATGTGATATCTCGAACATTTTTTGAAATCACTGCTCCCAATGGTAAATAGTACCTTTTAATCTGACATAACCCGAAGGATAAATCAACTTGGGTATAAATGCGATTGTGCTTTGTATTATTGCACTTTGTTCGATAGAAATAAAGTATATCTGAATTGAACTGAACAGAAGTGAAAGTTGATATTGCGGACTGTGATGATCATCAATATGATATATAAAATAGGCCATTGTTGGTAGATGGTTGGTAGATGTGAGAAGTGTCTCTCTACACGGTATGATTGTACGTCACGGTTCTGGCATATCGCAATGAGAAACAAAAAATATATGATGGGGGAGAGAGAGAGAGAGAGAGATCTGTGAGATAAAGAGGGGAGGGGGCAACCAAACGGTTCACCAATGAGATGATTTTTAAAAAAGTGAAATGATAAGGAAAGTGGCATGACATTTAAATTACCATGTAGGGTAACAAATTTCCATTCCAGAAGAGCACACATTTTCTGTTTTGTTTTGTTTTTCTGTTCTACAGAGTTACATTTGACACGATGTATCCGTTAACGATTTTCCGCTGATTCTGGTTTGTTTCCTAATTTGCAATATGTCCCATCTCACCCGCTGATTTTGTGTCATGCACTGCTGTTGTTAACAGTAAATTCCCACATGTAGATGTCTCTTCTCCCGAGATTTACATAGCAGGCTGTATTCACATGGGCTTTGCAGAAGATCTCTTGCTGTTGCTTTATCCCGTGTTCTCTTCCATCACTTTAAACGCTCTTCATTTGCATGTGCCATTCATTCTCCGATCTCCGATTATCGAAAATGTTTACCCCAGGCCACTCTCTTGATGATACATGCAATCTCTTTAACCCCTCGTGATCGATGGGGGATCGTTGGAGTATTAGCCTCATCCCTAGCAATGTCAGGGCTCCTCTCAAGCGGATACCATCGCTGGAGACAGGTGTAAGGGTATCACTGGCGTGAGGAACCCGTTAGGAAGTGGAATGAGATAGTGACAGATATATTGGTAAATAGAGAAACAAAATACCCACCGCGGAGTGAAAGAAACGAACTCAGGTGCGACTGAGAGTGGATTTAATGACGCGAAACGTCATTACCTCAGGAGCACATAACATACCATTTATTAAATAAGTTTCAAATACACATACGCTCACACACACACACACACACACACACACACACACACACACTATAGTATCACCATGATACACACAAATAAACCACACATAACCATCATCCATACATACCACACACAGACACACACGCGCACGTTTGGATAGAAGATTCTTATGTACACATATGCATTTCTTTACAAGAGGCCTGTTCACTGTATAGAAACTATTTTCTAGGCAGATATGTGGTAAAGTTCATACATCACAATGAGGAAATGTATCAGAAAACAAAAGTCAAGCAGATACTAGTACATGAATGAATGTAAACGATGTAAACATGTAAACCTTTTAGATGAACTCTATGCATCACACACCGCACAACATATATTTATAAGCAGGGTAACTGTTTGATGAGGCAAGAATATCTGTGGTGTTTTTTTTTCTTGAGACAAATCCATGCAATCATGAGGATAATCATGAAGATAGCAATATTGCGAGAGAGAATAGGGGTATTTTTATAAACTGGCCAAGTTGACTCAAAGAGTCAATACTTACTGAAAGTGAGAAGAGTGTATTATTAAACAGTACAACTTTAATAGCAGAAAAAAACAAACAAACATACAGACTGGACAGAAATACTGAGGCAAAATTGTGACATATCGAAATGTAAACACTAGCGTGCAAGAAGCGACAGGTGTGACGACCTTACTGTGATCACAGCCGATCAGAAAGCACTGATAGTCTCCATTATCAAAACGCGGATAACAAGCAACAGATTCCCAAATCGCCCACTGCTATATGGGTAACAATAGCGTTTTGCTTGTCTACGGCACCATACGCAGCGTTCAAACAGAAATTGGGGCAGAGATAACAATAACAATAATAATAACAATAATAATAATAATAATAATAATAATAATAATAATAATAATAATAATAATAATGATAATAGCAAATTCTTACATAGCGCATTTCAGACTTGAAAAGAATTTCAGTGCGCTTTACAAACAAATTATACCATAATACAAAATATAACAACAAAAATTGCAATTTACCAAACGCAATATATTACTCCACAATAACTATTTCTTATACGTACATGAAGGGTCAGAGTTGCCAATACATTGACATAACTACATTAATTACTTCAAATTCAACAAACATATGCTATTTGTATAGATATTCAATGCTTTAATTGGAGATGTACTCATCTGAATTGAATAGATTATTATTTACCACAAACTAAGATTTGTCTTCCACTTGTTTAAGTTCGCACCCTGGAACTTACATTGAAAGAAATTGATCCCAGTCAAGTGGATTAAAAGAGCCAAACAGAACAATAGAATAAAAAAAAGGAATTTATGGAATTTTGACAATTGCTACAGTCACATGACGTATGGAAATTAGATGAGTTGGTGATGTCATGGCTTCAAAAGGCTCCAAACACTCCACACTAGTCTTTATCAAGTTCCATAAGAAATTGCATGTAAAACAGAAAATTGTCCATGAGTCTAAAAAGATTGAGCAATTACAAAGGTCCGAAAGGTGGTTATAGTTGCGAAATCACTTACCAAACAATGATTATTATCATGTTGTCCTTACGTATACACTATTTCTAACTGTTGGGTTTAATAGTTTGGTTTCATTTCATTTTATTTATTAAAGCTTATTCGAGCGGAGTGCAATGGGCAATAAATCAGTTTATCGTATGTCACGCGATCGTTGGCATGAGTACTCTCCAGTTTTGTCAAATTAAAGGTCAGATTCACCTTCATGTACATGAAGATTGAGTGAATGCAGCAATATCAGTAGGACACATCAGTGAAAATTTAAGGAAAAATGGACAATTCCTTCAAAAGTTATGAATTTTTGAAGTTTCTGCCCAGTCACTGCTGGATGAGAAGACTACTACAGTGTATGACGTCAAATGCGTGGAATGATGTAAGGGAAATAAGAGGAGAATTCCCCCCAAAATTCATTTTTTTTTTTTTTTTGGGGGGGGGGGGGAAGTACACATTCTCTTGACTGGCTACTGACGTATGTTAATGGTAATGTTATTCCCCTGCTTTTTGAAAGAGGCAAGTCATGAGCTCCATTGTTATGCGAGAAAAGTGAAAATTGTTTGAATTTCCTTCATATTTTCCTCATACATCGTTTTACATCACAAGCTGTAGTAGTCTAAGCTCATCCAGCGATGGCTGCACGGAAACTTAAAAAAAAAAAAAAAAATGCCCATAGGCGGCCCCGCTTGTTGAATCCACATCCGGGCTTCCTTGCAGCACAGGTTAACCGAGACCCAAATAATCATGTTCGCATGGGCGACAGGTAAACGTGACCTACCTTTCAAATGCATGTGCGGCTTCCCGTATATTTCTTCTCTTTTTTCAGCTCGTTTCCGATCTCTTTTCCCAAAGGTGCAAACCGATTGACACCATTTCCCGCGGTCCAGGTTCGCGATGCACGTGTTATGATGTTGCCATCATCGCTAATGTGATGCCCTCATGAATGCCGAGTCGATTCGCCCATTGGTCTGGAGGGGAGGACAGTGCACTCCCGTTATAACGAACACGGTTATAACGAAATTCCGGCTACAACGAAGTAAAAATTCAGGCAGCAGCATTATCCGATCCATGTATTTTTATTGTTTATTTTGTTCGGTTAGAGCGAAATTTCAATAACGAAAGGAAATGACCGGTCCCGAGGACTTCGTTATAACGGGAGTCCACGTACTGCCGAGTCGATGTTTCCTTTGTATTTCCATGCGTTGATCATGGTTATGAATATTAAAGTGAAAAGAACGATCGTAACACGGGTTATAAAAGCGTTATTATAAAAACATCTTAAATCAAGTCCATCATCCGAAAGAGAAAAAAAAAATTTCCAGTGATACTTCACTTGTTGCTTAACAAGGAATATTCTTGAAGTGTAAGGTAAAGAAAATCCTCTTTTGATGTTTTTGTAATGTTTTTATCATATTTGATTGAAAAAAGCTCAAATTATTAGAAAAGGAGGTAACTCGTTTCTCGATGGAACCTGTCAAGTTATTTAGCAAAATACATTTCCATCAACCTTAATTGCTGATAAATTTTTATTGCTAACATTGGTCCTGACTAGCAAAAACCTTGACATGAATAGTAACATCAATCCAAAGACGCACATTTTCCTCTTCATTAGAATCTCTGATAGTGAAATCGAATTTTCCCTCATTGTTATAATAATGAATAGAAACACATGATGCTAAAAATAAAAAAGAAAACAATCCGTTGGAGAGCTCGAATGTCTCCCATTGCCAGTTTTAATGATGTGCTTTCAAATAAAAAAAGGAGTTTGCATTATTTTATCAACATTGAAATCGTGGTTAGTACATGAGCGCGGAATGTTTGATATGATGATGAATATTTTACACCGGTTAATGGAAAACGAGCCCTTCGTGCATCGTGAATTATTCCGAGCTTGGCTTTTAATGTAGCGGAAAGCTATGATAAAGGTCTAAGGTAAAATTAGAGGAAGCGCAAGGGAAGGAGGGGGGGGGGGGGGAGTGGAAGGAAAAAAGAGGCTCTTATTCTTATTCTTTTTTCATTCTTGGCCTTGAGTCTGTGATCCCAACTCGCCTGAATGAAGGCAAGTCCCCCGAAGCAAAAACGCTCGTCAAATTGAGCGCGACATTATACCGGATATACGTTTACCTGGCCTATGGATTTTCTTTCGTTTCAATCCATAGTATTTCTGTCATCAGATGTCTTTCGGCTACAGTGATGATTTGGCGATTTGTTTCCCCTTCGCTGGGTTCCAGCAACACAGAGCTGCCCTGCTAGCTAGCGGGAGCTCGCCTCGTCTCCAATATTCCTCTTACCTTTGCGATTCGCGATGCCACTTTTTTTTTTAACATGCCTGGTGGCTAGTGACGTATAATCGCAAGAAAATCCGAACCATGATCAGCCACGGCTGTATCCCTTTATTCAAAGGAAGCAAGGAGCTTCGAAGACATCGAGTTGAATTTGGTCGGAGAACTATGGACGACGCCCGTTACTCAGACATGGCTGCGGTCATGCATTTAACTGAGGCTTTTTATGTATTCTGACAATGTCTCGAATATAATACAACATGGGAGTATGTTTGAAGACCTCAAGTTCAGTAATATTAATGAGACCTCAAACTGATAAAGAATAATATTTATGAGACCTCAAGTTGATTAAGAATAACATCTGTATGTGGGGTATATGGAATATGTGTACAGATAATACAATGATTCATTCTTTCTTTTTTGTGTCTTTTTTGTAATGTTTTGGTGGTAAAGCAATATTGTTTCCTCTTATTCTCTTTGTTGGGAACTAGTCTGACAAGACCCTTGTCTTTTGTAGTTTCCATGTTTCATTTATAGTTATTACAATTTTCATGTTATGTATTGGATGTTTATGTACTCGTTTCCTTCAGTTCTCACCCTCATTTTTCTTTTGTTATTGTACAAATGACATGTTTTTTAAATGAAACAGCATAAAGTTCAAGTTCTCTTTGAAATTGGCCTGACTCTAAACTATTCAGCCAGACAAACAATCATTTTGGAAGCATTCAAATTGCTGGCACATAAGAATTGAATTTGGTCAATGCTAATTTACTAGTAAATTGTTTTTCCCAGTTTTGAAATGTAATGACTTCACTTATGCTGAGTCAAATTTTTATCAGAGTATCCGCCTCCAAAGCAGAAACACGATGACATTATAAGATCTTGTTTGTGTATTTTGTTCTTTTGATTTATCTAAAGTTTACATGATTATACACAAGAAACTAGGGTTGATAGCAGCATGCAATCTTCATGAAATATACCTGGTATATTGTGTTAGAAGTACCTTTGCTATCTTTTCCCAAAAGCAATATACATATATATATGCAAACAGTACAGACACACACACGCACACACACGTATATTTTAATTGTTTGTGGGTGTATGTACCCACATGAAAGTCCAGTGCCTGGTGACTGAATCTGGTTTAATTAAAGTCTCAACTTAACGGCATGAAAAATGCTCCCGACACATGAGACAGGTATTAGATTCTATTTCCTTTCCTTTCAGCGCTATATTACCCACTGCCTCGCATTATTAGGAGAAACGCACTATGGCGCCGCCATCGCTCGGCCCGATGATCCGCTCGATCTCCGGTGGATATGAACACAGCGTGTTTCTTGGTCTTGTAGAAATCATCGCGCGTAGCAGCTGCAACTAACGTCACTGCACATTATACACCACTGGGGCAGAAACAATGCTTATCAAACGTACGTGTCACCAAGCAACATTATGCGCTGTGAGTTAGTGTGTCTGCGAACTTTCACATTGTACTCTCTAGTTTTGGGCGTAAAGAAAAAAAATATTTACAAGTAAAATAATTTAACTACTTTAATTTCAATTTCAATTTCAATTCTAATTCATTTTCATATCTCTGAATGCAAAAATACCTTAAGTATAACAAAGACCAAACAATGCATAATATCCGGCCAGGATGCACTGATAAATCATTGCAAACATTGTGTGGCCCTGAATCATATAACCAACAAAAAGTCGTCAGGCATGGATTTTTAGTCAATGGCAGATTCTGAAGGAGCAGACTTTAAGATTGAAAATGATACTTTATAGTTACTTGACACCTATGAAACCAAAAACCCAAATAAACAAATAAAGAAATAAACGAACAAGCATGAACACGTTATAATACAGATTAAGTTCGTAATAAGTTTAAAATATCCGAAGGACAGGCATAAAACGTCCAAAATCGTTTGCTTCCGTTGTTGTGGCAAGTACATAGTAAATTAGTCCTTTGAAAACGATGACATTTTTTTTTCTCTTGTGGTGTAGATTGATTATAAATTGTCATCATCATTGTCAGTATTTCAAATATTGTTCTTTATGAACCTTCTGACCTAGAAAAAACAAAACTCCCTGATTGCTGACAAAGCTGATGTCAAGTGATACAGCATGGTGCATAAGCGCCTGTACGGGGCGTTTCGTTGCAGTTGGCAAAATAGCAATGGTCTGTTTGAATGTACAAAATAGTTCGATACTCCGCTGTGAGTGACGTTTAACCCCTTGCGTGCTGTGAGTGCTGTTTGGCACAGAAAAACCCATAGCCTTGTACACTCTCCAAGGCACCTGACGTAGAAAGGGTTAGGATATACAGTCAAACCTGTCTATAGCGGCCACCCAATACGGCTACAAAGCAGAAAAACACGTTGAATTATCGGCTCGGCTACGGCTCCATCGGGCCTGTGGCTACTATAGACAGGTTAAAGTCTACCGCGGGAAACAAAATTTGTGGCCGCTGGCCGCGTTAGACAGGTGGCCGCTATACACAGGGTCTGTAACAGGGCTTTTCTCTCAGGGGATTTTTCAGTGGCCGCTATAGACAGGTGGCCGCTAAGGCAGGTTTAGAGGGAATACTATCTCTTGTTATTCTTTACTAACCTAGATGTGGGCAAAACAGATAAACTGACAGACGGTAGCTTGTCTTCCATGGGAAAACGAAACTCAGCAAATCATTAAAGGTTGAGAAATCACAAATTAAGAAAGGAATTGTACCTTGCATGTACTAGAGACCCTTATGAACTTCCAGAGTTTCCGCACTGCAAAAACTAGGGTGTTAAATATCTAACACCAGCACAGAATCGAAAAATATTAACACTCTTGGTGTTGATTTTAGGTCCCGTTCAGAAAGAATCACACCAACTGGTGTCGAAATATTCAATTACAGGTTGATGTTAGAGTTTTGGTGTTATTAATTGGTGTTGAAATTGCACATGCGCATAAGTCAGAGAATTCGAGCAAAATCATTGGACGAAAGTTGTCATGTGACCTCGCTCTGCGCTCTCGGATCGCGCTGCTGGCCGGCATTTATGGCTAGCTAGCTAGCTGTGTACAGTGTGCGCGGTGCATGCATATGTTATGTGTAGTATGCATTATCAAGGCCATTTTTTATCGATGAGGTTTTCTTCGCCTTCGGGCCGCGGGTAATGAAAATTCGACTCAATAATATCCTCATTAATCAGCAGTTAAACAGCACAATCATGCCGATAAGTGTAAAGATTTGTTCTGGAGATCGCCGAATCAGAAAGTTGCTGCCACTAAATCCAGAAGACATCGTAGGATTCTTTGAACTGAGTAAGTGTACGGTACCTGTTTTTCAGGTGTTTGTCATGAGTCGACTGTACAATACTGCTAATGCATGTGGAGCATGTGGAGCTGCAGCTAGAGTGCGTGCGACAGCGTTGCACCCAAAAGTACTTCTCCTACTATCCTAGTCTACAGACTACAGGTAGTTTTCTAGACTTAGAATCTAGTAGGTCCTAACGTTAGAAACTAAATCATCCCATTAAATTTAGAGTCTAACTGCTACAACGAGCCTTGGGCTTGGACCAAGCCTTCCTGAACTTGAAGCCTTGAGCCTGGGGACCACGCAAAATACTTCTTTATAAGCGAATTTTGTTTGGCAAGAGGAGTTCATATCATGTGCAAATGTACAAAACTACAATTGAAACCTTATCTACTGGTATGTTATGTGATACAATGCATATAGATCTATAGCCATAGAGTCTAGTGTTACTGTAGTTTTTAGATGATAACTATTTCTCTATTTGTGGTAGGTGTCTATACTTTACGTTAGATCTAGACTCTGTAGTCTAGTCCAGGTCTACAGAAATTACATTATCTTCTTGGATAATCGGTGTGCTCTCCCGATGTGCTCCGCTTGTAGTGGGTGCAACGCTGTCGCTTTTGCAATAGTATGTGTGTAGCTACTGTATAGTGTAGTCTGTAGCTAGTCTGTGCAGCTAGTCTGTTACTAGTGTTAGTCTGTTGGTCTGTTTGTTACTTTAATATTAGTCTGTAGTGTTGGTCTGTTACAAAAATGTGAAAGTTTTTGTTGAACTTGCTCTCATTTAATTCTTTCTTTCTACATCAATTTTGTTCTATCTTGGAACAAGTGATCCTTGGGCTTGGCCGGCCTTGGTAATACCAGGTGTGAGTTAATGAGGTCAAATGTCATCTAGGGGGTCAAAGGTCAAATGATAGGTCTGTTAGTCTGTTACAAAAATGTTAAAGTTTTTGTTGAACTTGCTCTCATTTTTTTATTTCTGCATCAATTTTGTTCTAACTTGGAACGATTGATCCTAGTTGGGTTAATATCAGATTTGAGTTGATACGGATATTGTCAATGGTCATCTTGGGGTCAAAAGGTTACTTGTTTTATTGATTGCAAAATCAGGCGAGACTTGTGCCGGCCATGGTTCGAGAACCACCTTGTTATTACAAAAAAGTTCTTGGTTTGAATGTTTTGAATGATAGGATTTGATAAATTTTATGGACATCTTCAGTAAAAATGTAGGGACAGCTTAAGCCCTAAGGGGGCCGCTCACTTGGTCTAGCCTATCCTGGTCTATCGAGGTAGGCCTTAATACTGTCACAGCCGGGTTCAAAAAATTGCATGGCTATGTAATTCTTTCACCTGGGGTGGCAGTAAGGCCTACCTCTAGACCAGAATAGGCTAGTCCAAGAGCTAGTCTCTAGGTCAATAGGGTTAGAGCACCAGCGAACGACTCCTTTAGGCCTAAGCTTTTCTACATTTTTACTGAAGAAGATGTCAAAAAAATTTATCAAAACCAGTCATTCCACTGGCATTAATCGGGGGGGGGGGGGGGGATAAAGTATGTGATAAATGAGATATGTGTCATTGTATTAACATCATATACTTAAAAAATTGTCAATGTCTTTCCCAAAAACACTGAAAATTGCCAGAATGTTCAAACACACTAGCGGTATAAAAGTTATAATGCTACTACAACTGTAGCTATTATCCTGTCATGAAACCATACAAACTGCAAAGTATACTTAAGTCATTTTTTATTACATTTGTAAATTGTAATAGTTTTTCTCTCCCCACCCCCCCCCCCCCCCCCTTACAGTCAGAAGAAAATTCAGCATCAGAGATGGCGAAGATCTTGTTTTAGTGGATGAACATGAAGGCTTTAGTATCGACGATGATGTATTGGGAGATATTGTGACCAGCCAGCCTGATGTTAGCCTCATGGTCCTGAAAGAAGATGAAGAATGGTCCAGTAAGTTTTTAATAAGAGCATTACATTTCTGGAGAAGTAAGCAGTATGCGAACAATTATAGGAATGTTCCTTTGAACATTCTCTGTATTTGCAAAAGGTGCTACTGGATACAGCCACTGTGTTAAAATGAACAATTCATTGCAAATTAAAGACAAAGGAAGCTAGTCTTCAGCATTGCAAACTTGCATTTTTGCAGAAATGTTTTCAATGCGATCATCTTGAAATTTGTTGGAAATTTCTATCTATATGTCCTACCCATTCAAGGATGGTATTTATTCATGAATGTACGGCTCACAGTTTCCTGGACCTACATGTGTCTTGAAGACACCTCAATATTGTGAATGTTTGATTTAAAAAACATTTTGGTGTGATGTTTGAGTTGAATGATACTGTCCAAAGGATTACATAAAAAAGAATCTACAAAAGTCTGGAAACTTATCATTGTTCATCGGTGTTGGGTATTACCAGGGAGGTGGCCATCTCCCTGGTATCACCAAGTCCCTGGCTGGTGTAAATTTACTCCTAATTCAAGAAGATCTAGTAATTGCAGTGTTTCTAGTATAGTACGCCTTTTTAATTATTTGTTGTGCCTAGCATTCTTATGCTATAAATGTATGATTACGTATTTCAAATCTGGGCGGACAACTCTGTCAAAGTTTACAACAGTAGCATATGACACGAGTGCTGTTTTTCCCATGGTTGGCCCCAGCTGATAAATACTGTGGGGTAAATACTGGTCTTTGCCGGATATTACCGTCTCGCTATTTATGATGAGAATGGGAAACACAGGGGAATAATCAATAAGTCATTTCATGAATTTTGTTAATAAAGGAATACACAAATCATTGTACATGAAGTATGATTAACCAAAATAATAATAATAATAATAATAATAATTTATGGCAGGAATTCATTCTTATTGCTGGGACAAATTTTTGCGCAACGTTTTCTGATCTATGTATCTGATACCATTTTTGCTGTGTACAAGAATTCGAAAATTGTAGCAGTCACTTGGGAAGGAATTGCTCCTATTGTAAATGTTTACTCCAATCATTCAGTGGCACTTGCTCGACAACTTCTGAAGCAGAATGGAAACTTGACAGTCATGGAGCTCCTGTCATCTTTTGACAGTTCTGACCAGAACAAAGAAGGTATTTTTGCACATTCCCTGGAATGCACCCTCTAATTTCATAAAGAGTCTGAAGTGTCATCAGAAGTTAAAATTAAACCAACCTTATCATTAAACATTCTAGTGATGGTCAATTTTTCATGGAGCATAATCACACTCCCACATAAACACAACACAAATGTGGGCCAGGAAGCTTATTTTCGAGTAGCCATACACAATTTTCCCCACCCTGAGAGGGGACTCCCTCCCGGATCATCCCCTCATCTAGTTATTTCACTCCATAGGATTTTTTTTACAAAAAACAATTTCCAATACTCTGAAAGTATATTGTACTCACTTAAATGTGCATCAGAAAAAGTTTATTTCTAAGATGCCAATTGCTAAATTTTCCCTACCCTTAGATGGGGCAGTCCCTTCCAAACCTTCCCCTGCATTTTACCCATCTAACTTTAACTTTTAACATTTTTAAGTCGTCCAAAGGAAAGACCTTATGCCGTCATATTTGTCCGTCTGTCTCTCCGTCTGTCTGTCAACAATTTGGTATCCACTTTTTCATCGATCTATATCTTGGCTCCGAGTTAACCAAACAAGTTCATATTTGGTATCGGTATCCTTTAGGACTTTCCTGATATTAAGCTCATTTTTGTGTTGAGGTTGAGCTTAAAGGCAAAGATCAAAGGTAATTCAATGTCACATGGGTTATATAAAACAAATGAAAATAGATCTTTCTCGCAATATCTCAAGAACGGTTTGGGCAAACAACTTCAAACTTGGTATATGTATACCTATGGAGGTGACAATGATCTTTGACCTCAACCTTTGACCTTGACCTTTGACCTTGATTAAACATGAAAATAGCTCTTTCTCGTAATATCTCAAGAAAGGTTTGGAGAAACAACTTCAAACTTGGTATATGTATACCTATGGACGTGGCAATGATCTGTGACCTCAAGCTTTGACCTTGACCTTTGACCTTTGCCCTTGATTATTTGTAGACAACATTTTGAATACTGTCCATATTGGCACGGTTTTCAATTACTCGACATTGGACGACTGCTTTGGACGTCGTCCATATTATTATACACTTGGCTTGATTTCTGCTATTCTGATGGCAGAACCCCTTCCCACACACTCCCCCTGCTTTGTCCCTTCACTCCCTCACTCAGTGCCCCCCCCCCCCCTCCTTTTTGTCTCACCTGAACAAAGTTCTGGCAGAGATTGACATAGTAATCACTTTTCCTGTTGCTGTGTTAGAAAAATGTTAAAGGCTTTTGTTGAACTTGCTCTCATTTCTCTATTTCTGCATCAATTTTGTTCAAACTTGGAACAAATAATCCTTGGGTATTACCAGATGTGAGTTGATGAGGATGATGAGGTGAAAGGTCATCTAGGGGTCAAAAGATCAAATGATGCGAGGCCATGTGCATCATTTTTAGCTCACCTTAGCCGAAGGTTCAAGTGAGCTGTTGCCATCCGTTTTTGTCTGCCGTCCCTTGTCCGTTGTGCGGTGTGCGTCATCTGTAAACTTTTATATTTTCATCTTCTTCTGCAGAACGAATGGTCGGCTTTTAGTCAAACTTGCAGAGAATCATTCTGTTGGGTAGAGTTGTTCAAATGATAACTGTAGCCCCATGGGGGCCCAGGGGGAGGGCCCCCAGGGTGCAAAATTCTCAAAATTTCAAACATCTTCTTCTCCAGATCCACAAGAAGATCAGTCAAGTTGTTTTGTGTGTAGATACCTTTATAAGTAAAGAATGAAAGTTGTTTATGACAACTCCTGTTGTGCCCCCTCCTTGGATTATTCTGTGTCAGTTTTCCTAAGAGTTTTCCCATTCAAATCTCAAAATAATTATATTGCTATAGCGCCCTCTAGACAACTACTGAAACTCCCCTTTAAATGAATGTTGAGTAAAAGTTGCCTTCAATGAGTTTGTACAGAAATTACCAATGAGATTGATAACTCAAAGTTTAATTCATGTCAAAATGAACAGAGCCCATGGAAGTACAAGAATTGTATATTTATTAAAGGAAAAAAAATATTTTAATCTTTTACAAAAAGGGAACAATTAAGCTGTGATCATTCAGAGCATTACAAGTTACATTTCAGTGATCACAGCAAGTTCCGAAAATGACCACAAATTACTCACTGGACCATCTCTTCATGCATGAATGATCAAGGTTTTTAATTATAGACAATCAATGACTACTAATCTGATACATGTGATTGTAATAAAGTATCTGCTCACCATGCACTTGTAAGATTTAGGAATAATCTGCATGTGTATTGTTACTAATTGTTTTGCCAGAGTGTCCAAATGGGGGGGGGGGGGGGGGGGGGGGTAAATGATTTTACATGCAACTGTAGTAACTCAGTGAGTAATCATTTCAGGTGTTCACAGTGAGTTTGACTCTTCATTACAAGGTGAGTATTGATCGAAAACTCACAAAAAAGTGCATGTCCTACTTTTCTCCTACTTTTACTGAAATTTAGCTCCTATTTTTTTTCTCCTACTTTTTCACCATGATCTACTAGAAAGCCTGCTTGATTTTATTATTTTGCATTTTGAAATACAGGATGGAATTCTGGTACATCTGCCATCCTCCTCCTCTTGTGCCTGTTGCCTCCTGCAAGCCAAGGGAGGTCTAAAGCTGCCTCAGCAAAAGTATCCATTTCCTCAGCAATCTCAAGGATTATTCAGTTTCAGAAGGTATGTAGCTTTTCAGTATAAAAGTGGACTATAAATAAATAATGTTATTAGTACCCTCGTCACACCTTGCATGTTCTCACTGCATTCTAGAAAATGTTGCCAAAACTGACTAAATGTGTGTACACAGGGAGTAGATGTAGCAATGGTCTATCTAAGAATTTCATGAATGTGCTTAGACTGGCTTGGACTAAGAGGGTGCTCAAGAACTTTGGGCCTGTTCAAAAACTGAACCTATCCTAAGATTATTAGGAGTGACAATGCGCTAGAACGAGATGGACCTACTGCAAACAGGGTTGCCATACTTCAATCCTACTAGGAATATGTTTCAGCGTGACATTTTCACAGCCCTAAATGTAGAGTTATATCAATAAACAAAAGGTCAGTACTTTTTGCCTCGATATTGGAAATTGATTACAAATTTGCAGCAAGAAAATAATTGTGAAGGAAATTTTAAAATCCTTATTTTCACAGTGTCTCCTTTTGTGTGAGTTGAAATGACTCAACCATATTAGAAAGACTCTTCTCAATCAGATACTTAAAACCTGCTTTGAAAATACTTGCATTTTTTACCAGGCCTCTACAGCCTACCTCTATACGTTTATAAAATTTTCTGTGCAAAGTCCTGGTTGAAGAATGTAGCTACAGTGTATATCTCTGTTCAGTTCATTAACCATAAAGTGAATTGAGCGAGATACAAGTTATAGGGGAGACTACGCTGCACATGGATGTCACCATCATGCACAAGCCCTGTGATTTATGCACTTTTCCTATTTGCTCAAGAGTTATGATGGAGCATCACTTGCAGCCAAGCCTTGATAGTCTGCAACATGCAGCCTGAAGGCCACTGCATATCATACAAATCTTTGGTCGCACAACTTGCCGACTATCATTTTATGAAATAAACAGTGCGTATATTCTGTTTTATTTCAGATCTTAAGTCGCTGAGTTGTGTGACAGAAAGTCATATCGAATGCGGTGGCCTTTAGTCTAATCAGGCCTCTTAAATTGAGAAAAAAGTCAGAAAACGTTGTGCTACTTTGCACATTGCAGACATTTTCCACAAAACATCCAGATCCCCCCACTATATATGTATGTATGTATGATGATGGTAACAGTGATGATAAAGATAGAGTTTTGATAGAATTAACAAGTGGGAAAAGGGTAACTGCTAGTTTCATCGTTTACTAGTACATGTAATTTGTTTCAAACACAGAGTGGAGGGAGCATTCAAGATTTTCTGGATGGCACCAAACAGACCCAGAGCCAACCGTTCCTTCTTGGAATTGGAAATTCTAAGGCCTGTATCAGCAGTTACTTGCTCATTGTCGATCACAAGGCCATTCCATGTGGTGCCCGTACGGTGGAAGGAGCAGTAGATGAACTCTTCAAGACGCACTTTGTCTTTGGCTTGCATTACTGCCAGTCTCTTCATCAGTTCTGGACCTTCATCCAGACAGCTGTTTTCGAGATTGATGTTGGAGTTTCCCGCGAATCACCGAGAGTGCGTGAACTAAGATCCAAATTATTCACACCATGATTTGCTTCAAATGCAAGAGAAATTTTGCAATACCAAAGTTGGTGCAACATTTAAGATTAAGTCATGGACTAAGTGAAGGAGGAAAAGAGGTGTTAATCTGTGGACAGGGAGCTTGTGCAAGAACATTTTATTCTTTTCGTGGATTTCGAGGGCATTTGCAGACTCACCTTAAATCTGGTTTGCCAGATAATCAAGAACAGTTTACTGAAAATGAGAAAGCTGGTGAATCATTCGAAGAGAGCTTTGCAGGAAACAGTAATGATAATGACGACAGTGATCAAGATCAGGATATAAATGCAGAAGATGACATTTTATCCGCTGAAGATTTGAATAGGCAGTGTGCAAAAGTAATTTCAAAATTTTCAGCAAACAGTGCAAACTCTGGAAAAGTTGTAAATGACATCGTGGAATCAACCAGTTTGATTGTAGGTGATGTAGTAAAAAGTGCATCAGCGGCAGTTAAGGCTACTTTCTTGAAACATAAACTGCCCATTGAGTCCGAAGCTTATAGAGAAATACAGACGCATTTTGCTATGCTTGAAAAGCCATTTGAAAATTTGAACTCAGAATATAAGCGGATGAAATATTGTGCAACACTTGGACTTGTTGAACCACAAGAAATAAAGTTAGCATCCGGTATGAAAGTCGTCTAAATAAAAGAAGTAAGCAGTATGAACAGATTGCTATTGAAGATACCTTTGTTTATATACCCATTTTAGAATCTTTAAAGCAACTTTTGAGCAATGAAGATATATTGCATTTTGCTACTCATGACCATAGGAGCACTGATGGTGTAATGAGAGATTACTGTGATGGTGCACAATTTGAGAAAATCCCTCTTTTCCATGAAGATGAAAATGCCCTACAAATTCACTGTTTTTATGATGACTTTGAAACTGTAAACCCCATCGGTTCAAAAACAAAAATTCACAAGTTAGGTGCCTTTTATTTCATTTTGAAAAATCTGCCACCAAAGTATAATTCTATTCTTTCCAATATCAATCTTGTAGCTCTGTGGTATGCTGAAGATGCCAAAAAATATGGATTTAATGCTATTCTCAAGCATATTGTGAAAGACATTAACATTCTGTCAACAGTTGGCATTACTCTTCCTAATGGCATTGTGAAGAGGGGAACCATTACTCAAATTAGTGCTGATAATCTAGGTGCAAATGCCCTGTTTGGTTTTGTACAGAGCTTTTCTGCTAATTATTACTGTCGATTGTGTGTGACAAGCAAGGAAGAGGCGCAGAACACATTAAAAGAGGTGTTAATGGAAATGCGCACCAGGCAGACTTATGAGCAACATTTACAAGAAGCTGAAGCTCAAACTACACTGTCACATGTGTTTGGAGTTAAACAAAAAACTGTATTGAATGATTGTATTTACTTTCATATCTTGACAAATTTTTCACTTGATATAATGCATGATCTGTTGGAAGGCATAGTTCAGTATGAGCTGAAACTTGTACTAGAATATTCATCTATGAAAGGCAACCACCACTCTTGACCCATGATGAACTGAATCAGAGAGTTGCCAGCCATTGCTTAAACCGTACAGATAACAAGAACAAACCATCCTACATTAAACTGAGAACAGCTGGCAATGATGTGGGTCAAAAGGCAATGCAGGCTTGGTGCTTGATAAGAAATCTTCCATTCATCATAGCTCATGACATTGAAGAAGGAAACGTCTACTGGGAACTGCTGCTAAGATTACTAGATTGTATGGATATTATTTTTGCTCCCCAATTAACAGCAGGCTTGATAGCCCAGTTGTCTGTTCTCACTGAAGAACATCACACACACTTTCAAAAAACATTTCCTGCCAATAGGTTGTTGCCAAAGCATCATTTCATGGTGCATTATGCTACATGTTTGAGAGAAGTTGGGCCACTCGTACATGTATGGTGTATGCGGTACGAAGCGAAACATCACTATTTTGGCCGTGTTGCAGAATCTGTATGTAATTACAAAAACATATGTAAATCACTTGCAAAGAAACATCAGACAGCACTAACGTTCCATCTTCAGTCAAACCATCCTTTGGAGTGTCTCGAGGTTGGGCCAGGTACTTCACTTTTATTGTCAGATTTAGATGAAAATATTAGACAGACTGTGCAAGAGAAACTCCAAGTAGAGGAACTCTCTTCTGAAGTCTTTGATGCCAATTGGGTTAAAGTGTATGGTACACATTATCAGTTGTCTCTTTTGGTCTGCCATGATGTCGATGAGCTTCCACTGTTTGGTCAAATAGAGCATATCATTGTACACAACAATGACATTTTTTTTGTACTTCTCTTGCTAGATACATTGCATTATAATTCACACTATCATGCCTTTACAGTAGAAATAAGTTTTCCACGTGGTCATGTTGTCAAGAATCAAAAGGAACTTGTTGACTACAAACCACTAGATTTAATGACAAATTTGTCAAACACAGACTCGAGGAAGTACGTGGCACCAAGGCATGTTCTTTTCAAGTAATTTAGACCTGTAGAGCCGATGTTATGTATGGTTTTGGTAAATGGTAACAAAATGTTCAAAAATAACTTCAATCAATAAGATATTGTGGACTCTTGTTAACCCTATGTAGCCCGGGCTATATTTATCTGTAGCCCCCCCCCCCCCCCCAGATCTTGGCCGCCGATCATTAATTAAATCTTAAAGAATGCTAATTTTTGGTACATTTTTCCTTTTGAACATCTGACCAAGTGTGCACTGAAAAATTTTATGATATTTTTGTAATGTAATATATGTAATATTTTCCATCTTTTTTTCTTTCGGGAAAAGCAAATTTATGATGCATGTGCATGAAAGCCAAGGATTTGGAAATGCACAGATTGATTTGTTGTTGCTTATTTCCTGGAGGAAAAAGAGAAAGGAAAATGCATGTTTTGATGTACAAATAGCTTTTTGTTGACTTGAATGACAAATTTGTCAAACACAGACTCGAGGAAGTACGTGGCACCAAGGCATGTTCTTTTCAAGTAATTTAGACCTGTAGAGCCGATGTTATGTATGGTTTTTGTAAATGGTAACAAAATGTTCAAAAATAACTTCAATCAATAAGATATTGTGGACTCTTGTTAACCCTATGTAGCCCGGGCTATATTTATCTGTAGCCCCCCCCCCCCCCCCCCAGATCTTGGCCGCCGATCATTAATTTAATCTTAAAGAGTACTAATTTTTGGTACATTTTTCCTTTTGAACATCCTGACCAAGTGTGCACTGAAAAATTTTATAATATTTTTGTAATGTAATATATGTAATATTTTCCATCTTTTTTTCTTTCAGGAAAAGCAAATTTATGATGCATGTGCATGAAAGCCAAGGATTTGGAAATGCACAGATTGATTTGTTGTTGCTTATTTCCTGGAGGAAAAAGAGAAAGGAAAATGCATGTTTTGATGTACAAATAGCTTTTTGTTGACTTGAATGACAAATTTGTCAAACACAGACTCGAGGAAGTACGTGGCACCAAGGCATGTTCTTTTCAAGTAATTTAGACCTGTAGAGCCGATGTTATGTATGGTTTTGGTAAATGGTAACAAAATGTGCAAAAATAACTTCAATCAATAAGATATTGTGGACTCTTGTTAACCCTATGTAGCCCGGGCTATATTTATCTGTAGCCCCCCCCCCCCCCCCTCCAGATCTTGGCCGCCGATCATTAATTTAATCTTAAAGAGTACTAATTTTTGGTACATTTTTCCTTGTGAACATCCTGACCAAGTGTGCACTGAAAAATTTTATAATATTTTTGTAATGTAATATATGTAATATTTTCCATCTTTTTTTCTTTCGGGAAAAGCAAATTTATGATGCATGTGCATGAAAGCCAAGGATTTGGAAATGCACAGATTGATTTGTTGTTGCTTATTTCCTGGAGGAAAAAGAGAAAGGAAAATGCATGTTTTGATGTACAAATAGCTTTTTGTTAACTTGGTTGAGGAAAAAAAAAATGAGAAAGAGACTCAAGACAACCAAGTACCTACATGGGTATTTCTTTTCATATGGGTACCAGGAGTAATTGTGTGATATCATGTGATGTCATGTTCATGTTACACATGAAACATTTAGGGGCTAATTGTGAATGAACATGTTACCAAAGAAATATGCGAGTGTTTGTGAGTGTAATGATTATTGGCTTTTATCTTAGGTATAACACAGTACAAAACAGCTTAGTTTCATTACGTATTAACCAATTTGAGGTCATACTTTGGTACCCATATAAATAGAAATACCCACATGCATATTTTTTTTGCCTTTAACTACTTTAGTATACAGGGTGGCTCCCAAATTGGGCAAAACTTTGTACATTTTAACATTTTCTTCTCTTGATCCAGATGTAGAATACAAGTTGTATTCTTTAGGTGTAAGTTGTGTATTGTTCATCATGATAATTCCTTTTTCCAGTTTCTTGAATAAACAAGAACCAAGTTTTGTTTGTCAAGATAATTTGGTTTGTTCCTTTTCCCTTCTCTATGTGTAATGTGTAATGAATTTCTGTGTTTGATTCTAATGCATTGATAGAGTGAGTTGGATTGAATTGTTGGTGCTAAATCGTTGGTTTTTGTTTTAACAACAATTTGGGGTTGAATTCTGCATATCACTGTTGTTAAAATAATGGTGTTAAATTTTATCACCGAAAATAGAATTGAATTGCAACACCAAAGATTGGTGTTGGAATCTTTCTTTTTTTTTTTCTTTTTAACACCAAAAATAGAATTGAATTGCAACACCAAAGATTGGTGTTGGAATCTTTTTCTTTTTAATACCACAAATAGAATTGAATTGCAACACCAAAAATTGGTGTTGGAATCTTGTTTTTTACACCAAAAACAGAATTAAGTTGCAACACCAAACATTGGTGTTGGATTTTTTTTTAACACCAAAAACAGAATTAAATTGCAACACCAAAGATTGGTGTTGGACTCTTCTTTAACACCAAAAACAGAATTGAATTGCAACACCAAGAGTAGGATTGAATTGTTTAATTCCAGAACTTGGTGTTAAATAACACCAACCGGTGTTTTCCGATATAGATACCGGGAAAGTGTTAAAATCAACACCCATGGTGTTGGATTTAACACCATTGTTTTTGCAGTGCGTCCATACGTTATACCCGTCTAAGGGGTGGGGGTTGGACCATTGACATTCATCTCCCCCGCCCTCCATCCTGAAATACGTTCCGCACCTCTGTACTTTAAAGAAGTAAGAAATGTGTTGACTTGATGAGTTTGAGTGATGTATGGGTAATTGGTATGTAGGGCCTCTTTACTCCTGACTGATCGAGTTATCCTAGGGTAAGAAAGTGTGTCAGTGATAAAGATAAAAAAGACCACTTGGAAAAAATAACATGAGTATCCTTTCAATCTGATTAAAACCTCACCCATCCCCCCATCAGCAAGACCCAGGGACTCACCTGACCCTCATTAATGTCAACTCTCCCATTTTCTCTCCCGGCATTACGCGGAATGAAACTAGGAAACATTTAGTCTGCTGGGCTATGTATACACACCGAATTGGAACGTCCCACCGTTACGGAATATATGAATACGGAATTGGAGAGCAAATATGCCAGCATCGCCCGACCAAGCGAGCCCGGCACTCCGATTAGACTCCATCGTGGATGCAGACTTGGTCGGGATATCCCGGAGCAGTGAAATGAGAAAGTCAAGCGAGCCTGTCCGATATAAAGCAACCACTCTCTATAAGCAGCTTCAAACCAGTAGAGCGCCAAATCTTGTTTTTCATTCCACGAGGAAATGAAACAGAAAAGGGGACGAAAGCCTGTTTTTTTTTCGAATTGTCGGACAGGATGCAGAAATCTACGTTGCATGGCTAGCAGTCAGGCACAGGCGCAGAAAAGTGCGCCTGTTCAAAGGCGCAAGATTCTGCTATCATGAATATTATAATGACGACACCCATCATGCAACACGATGCTCGTAGTGCAATAGGCATGGAGAAAATTTTGATGGCGAAGACACCGAATCGAAATAAATTTCGTTATAAAATTTGAACCTTGACACTTTTCTGGTTTTCCCCCTATAGTTTGCCATATATCTGAACTTGAATAAAAGATAACTTCTTGGGAAAAGTAACCTTGACATCTGGCGTAATATTGATCGGAATACATAATTAGGCATAGTTTTTTTGATTTTTCCAACGGTTTGCTCAAAAATTAGCCGTGCGCGACAGGCGTTTGACTAAAAAAGCGTTGAACCGTATCCTTTGTTCTCCTGCGTGCGATCGCCGCCGCACTGGAGCTTTATGTCCGTACATAATAGTGTACGCGTACACGGAGCTTGTGTTATGTAGCTACGAAGTTTGCTACTCTTCTTCATCGCTGGACGGACAACGTTATTAGTATATTACCACCGATATTCTTTTGCTCTTCTTTTGCTTTTGCCATTCTTTCCTTGAGTGCACGATTTGCATGGTCAGATAAAGTTTTGGGCACCAAGTTTTGTCATCCTGTCATGCCGAAGAGAGGTGCAGAGGGGAAATTTACTCGTACATTAAAGTGCTCAAACGATCTGCACAGTCAAGTCGCTGGTGACAACGTGCAATTACACATTGAACAATTGAAATCCGTGAGTGGACTCAGTATCGCGGAGCATAGTGAATGGGCCAAGGAGAACGCAGATAAGGCAAGGCTCCTGAAGACTGCAAGTGCCAAACGATCATACTTTCTGTGTCCACCTTGTTATACCTACTTCTGTAATCGTGCAGGAACTGATACTAGTGATACCACCACCAGCTCTCAAGAGGTCACAGCCCCGGGCCCAGGTAAAGACCGAGTAGACTCTGTCATCGAACAGTTAAAAACATTCAAGTCAGAGGAGTTGGTGCGAGTGGCACAATTTCTTGGTGAGAGCCAGTATAAGAGAGTTGGGGAAGATATAAGAAAGAACTTGCACACAAATGATGTTGATGCACTTTGCCACCTGAACATCAGGGAGTGGATAAAGTCGAGAAATCCTGTGATCTGTTCATTTTTACGAGGACTCAGCACCAATCCCAAGCAGCCTGCATTTGTTGACGAGAGTAAAGATTTGGATTTCGCGAAAACTGTAGAGCAAATATACTATCTACAAAATAAGAACATTGTGCTGCCTTTGGCGCTTTCTGAGAACCTTGTCACTCATGCAGTCACGCGGAGCAAGATTGCATGTAACATAAATTCATCATCATCTCCGGCAGGTAGTCACACCTACGTTCTAGATTGGTTAACTGCACAGGCAGGAAAGCCCATTTCACCGCCAGCTGGAGATTGTTTAGTGGCATTTGACAATGACCAGGTAATAGGGAAAAGCTATCATGTGCGTACCAACAGCAAAGTACACAGCAGCGTCATTACAAGCGTGTGCATTGCAGAGCCAGTAGAGGATGTAGATGAGGAGAACGTACAATTTCAGGAAACACTTCGGCCTGGAAAGTGGCTCACTGACGAAAATGTAGCAAAGCAGGTTGAACGAATTCTGAACCCAGAGAGCCACTTCAACAAGGCGGTAGATGCAACACACTACAAGGAAGTGTACCAGGTTTTGCAGCACAGAATCGATGTGGTATCTGCTCAGCAAGTTTGGAAAGATGAGAAATGGCATGATCACATCGATGATCAAGTAGTTGCTGAGACTCAAAAACAGCAGTTCAAAGTGTGTTGGCTGTGTGGCACAGATAATGTTAAGACTAAACGTGTTTGTGTCTGTTGTTCTGCAAACTTAAACCAAAAACCTGGAGTAGATACAGAAGAGGAGCCAGGACCGTCGAGACCAAAAAAACGTCACACAGAAACTCATATGAAGGTATCATTTTCCTACGTGGACCAGCAAGAGAGCACTGTAGATCCTTCATCAAGCAACAACTCTCCTCAATCTTCCAAAGTGAAAATCAAAGCAGGGGAACCTGTGTTTGTCAACCCTAACTCACACACCAGCCTGATAAGAGTGTTCCAAGAAATTGGAAAGCAGGTTTCTATCAGGAAGTATGTGAATGGTGGGAAGCGTCAGTGGGTGGCAGTCACTTGCGACGGACTGCCATTCTCGATTGGCCAGCGGGTTCTTAAAGAGACATTCACGTGCCAGGAGTGCGGGCAAGCCCTCTTCCCGCGGAACACGTACATCAAACACTGCCGTGATCACAAACGATTCACAGACACTCCGGAGAGCGATCTTCCCTATGTCCGTGAATTTGACTGGCTCCTTTTGAGAATAGGACATGGGCATTTCGAAATGAACATGGTCCGGTCATTCTTTTCACTGAACTGGGAGATATGTGTAAAGGACCTCGCCAAGTGCATGGGTTTCTGTTCTGAAAACGCCCAAAAGTATGCTAAATCTGCCGCAGACCACCATAAAGCATGGGAGATGCTACAAATCCTCTACTTTGGCACCATCGATGAGCTAGTCGTACCGTATGTCCGCTCGTGCATGTCAACAAAATCTGAAGCATCTGCGGAGGGGTTCTTGCGATGGAGCAGAACTGTCAAGAACCCGAGATACCAGTACCTTCAGGAGCAGATGCTCACCTATGCATCTGCAATCATGCATCTGAGGCAGGGCATAAGGCACAACGACATGGCTCTGGTGTTAGCAGGTGTGTGTATTTTTTACACTTTCCTCGTGTTATGGTTTTGTCCCAAAGTATTTAATATTATGTGTAAACTGTGTAAAGACATTTTCTTTTTCTTTTCTTTTTTGCACTGACAAAGAAAGCAAAAAGAAAAAATTTCTGTCAAGCCCTAACTACAGACACATACTGTACAATGTGTTTGTACAATTGTAGGAATAGAGGAGAGTGCACTGTTCTAAACATTGTCAAAATTTGTTCCTGATGCAGGGCTATTGACATTTTGTTAAACAACATACATGTAAAATAAATGTATAATGTATATTGTACATGTACAGTACATTTACATCTGTACAGTGTACATGTATGTGAAAATCAGAATACTATTTATAAATTTTGACATAAAGCCTTGAAATGTTCAATTTAATTGATAAGTTTGTATTTTGTACGTACGTACATGCAATGTTAACCACATTAGTAATTTTTCTTTTCATCCACAACTTGTAGGGAGAGTGAAATACGCTCCAGTATTTCACGCCAGAAATCACCCCAAGTACCAACTCATCGAGTTGGTTGAGCTGACCAACTTTCTAGCTGCACCTCTACCAGTCCAAGAATTCCTGAGGAAGCACCAGTCCATCTCAGCCTCAGGAGATGAGTCCAGATGTGAGGATATGGATTTCATACTGGAGAACCTCAACAAGAAGAGCAAGGCTTGGGCACCGCGAGGAGTACCAACTCATCATGACTGGCAGCGGATTTTCCGTAACCTTGGAAAATTTGATGAGGTACACCCATTACATACTGTATGCATGTTGTACATCTGTACGTATACGGTATATTGTACGTGTGCATACAGTATTTTGATGTCACACTAATGCACATGTGTTGTATGTAGAGTGATATTGAATTGGAATCATCTTGTCTTGCAACTTATGTACTGCATACCAGTATTTCTAATGTTTAAAAAGAAACAAATAAAACTGTACGCACAGTGTGTACAAGTACTGTAAGTACATACTTTCATACATGGTATACAATGTATACACTGTGTGTACAATGAACAGCTACAGGTGTACTTCTTTAACGTCATTGTTTGAATTTTTACTTGAATCATGATGAAACAGTAATATATACGTACAAGAGGATTGAACTTCTATTCACAGTGGTTTCATTCAACTGTATGTGGTACAATGTACCACTACATATATGATTTCTAACCAGACTTGTAATGTTTTTCACTACAACTTGAATTTGACTAAAAACTTGAATCATGGCTTTCTGACTGTCATTTGTGATATCATGTAATGTAGCTTCCATTGATACATCATGGATTAATATCTCTGTACACAGTACATATACAGCTGTACTGTACATTTAGTACTTTATTCACATTGAGGGATATTTATTACAGAAGATATCTGGAAAAGTCCCGTCGAAATCGTGAATGAAGGGTACATGGTATTCAAATATTTATTTTGAAAAAATCTCTTTAGTGTACAATATAAATCTGTTCTCATGCTCCTTAGTATTTTTCATCTTATCTGTCGCTAGTGTGATGTTATGCACTGAAAGTATAGAGAAGTACCACACTGTAATACAATGTATGAAATTGTAATACAATGCACACATGTAAGTAGTTTTACAGTCTCAATTTTATATGCATTTGTGATTCATCAAAGTGCCTTACTGGTATTAATGTTCTTGTACTTTATTTTTCTCATGTGTGTCTGTGCATTTGCAGTTGCGAGCATCTGTCTTCGAAAGAATGCAGAAGAGGGATCCCGACTCTGGGCAGTCCTACATCAGTGCTCATGGTGTGCAAGACGAGGATGTCTCGAGCTGGAGAACCCATCTGAGAGTCAGCAACTACTTGGAGGAGCCCATGAGAGAGGATGTGCCATTCACATCTATCAGCGCAGACAAACTTGACTCTGAACTTGTTCATCTCACGGAGCAAGCTGACAGGAGGAGACGTCACTTCGCCAGCTGCACATTTGGAGTTCCTCCTGCAGAACCTGGAAGCATGAGACCTGATCCAGTGTTTGTGACAGAGGTGGAACGTGTTTCTCACAATGATGTCCGGAATCAAACAAAGGATGTCATTGCCACACGGATTGTCGGTGCTCTTGACATGCTTGATAATGAACGTGTGAAAAGTATGCTTCTTGATGAATGGAAAACAGTCAAAAACAAGAAGAAGGAAGATTTCATTTCTTTCTTTAATCGAGTACTTGAAGAAGTTTCTAGCCAGCTCCCTGTGGTTCCAAGTGAAGAGGATGAAGACTAGCAGTGTGCATTATTGTAAGATACTGTATGGGTATGTACTCTGTACAGGGAGTCTTGTGACTAATACAGGATGTAGCTACAATGTATTTCCCCATACATGGGAAATTTGGTATTATGAACACTGCTATAACGAGATATTGGTTATTACGAGGAAATTTTCACGGTCCCAAATTTCCTTCCACACAAGTCAATGTAAAATGCTACTCTTAAAGCGAGATCAGCTATAACAAAATAAATGCTATAATGAGATGAATTTTGTGATTTCCAAACTAAGAAAAATATAGCCAATCAAACTTGTTTTAGCGAGGTAAAGCAAAATGCCTTCGGGTAAAGCTTTACTTTCCCTGTGCTATCATGTTCCGAGATTGTAAAGCTCGATGCGCCAAAAACTGTCTTGTACACACAAATTTTCTTCAGTGCTCTCAACAGCTAGCGCCGCATGTTGTAAGTGTATGTGTGTGTGTGTGCTCACTGATACATGCAGAAAATGTGGTGGGACGGCCATACATTTGTATGTATACTGTAAAAGTGGATATTTTCGCGCGACTAATTTTTCGCGCTTGGCCTGGTCACAAGAGTTTCGCGTGTTTTTAATTTCGCGGAATCTAGATGTCACGCACAGGAACATATTGCAAGCAAAAATATTCGCGGGCTTTTATTTTCGCGCTAGTTTCTGGTTGCGCGAAACGCACGAAAATTTCAACACCGCGAAAATTTCCACTTTTGCAGTATGTGACATCATCATGACGTTTAGCAGGTGTGAGGCAATCTGATGCTGTGATTGGCTTTCTACGTAGGGAATTCTCCATCCTCACACATGCAGTCATAATGTACATACAGAATGTGTCACATACACATACAGCATAGTGCAGACCATATTCAAGCTTTCCACACACAACACACACCCATACCATAACCACATGCCAATCCACAGACGATCTTGACACAATCGCAAGCTAGAAATTCAAACATCTACAGTGTACAATTAATAAGAAACACATCCTTGATATTGGATTTCATTGGCGAAAACATCTTCTTACCCATAAAGGTAAGTAATTCCCTCACACACATTACCAAGTTATCAGTATTGATCTTGAAAGATGATGGGTAGTCCCACATGTGCAAATTAATGTCTGTATGCTATGCTTTCTTTTATGCCTACTGATATGACAAGATATCAGCTATAACGAGGAAAACGACTCGGTCCCAACTATCTCATTTTATCGAGTTTCCCCTGTACCTAATCATTGGAGTATAAATACATGTATGTACTTATGGTGTTGTATTTTTCCATTCGCAAGTCAGGACATGGTATACAGCTGTATGGCCAAAATTAACATACCGTGGTAATACAGGACTGTAAAGCTGAAAGAAACAAAGAGTTAATTCCTGTATAAATAGCTTTTGTAATGTTGAGGCAAATTCTATTTGGCAACAAACAAATGAGCAATGTACAGCGTACTGTACAAATACAGTGCCTGTACTTATACCCATGTATTATGCCATAGTACATGTTAAAGATTGGTCTACAGCCGTTGTACAGGTACATTCTATAATTTGTACATGAAGCGTGAGAAATGAAAATTGCAATGTTCTCAGTCGCACTACACATACAGTGCCAAAGCACTGTATGTTCTTCCTCAAGGGAGCTACGACTCCTTACTACAAGTGCATACCAAGTATTGTTAAGGACATACACGTGTAGTACAATGTACTGGTATACAATGTACAATATACAGAGTAGACTGCACAATGTGAAACATGCTTGTGTTTAATCACAGTTTATTTGTTCAGAATAGAGTACACTGTACACAAGTGGTACTGTGTACTTTGTGTACTGGTATCACTCTGAAAAACAACAACAAACAACAAAATACTGTACATAATGAACTGGTACACTTGAACATTTTATACAATGTATTAACTGTACTGTAAGAATACATGCATGGTTCTTGAAAGTTTGAGCTTACGAAGAAAGAGAAATGACATGAAGCTTTGTGCATGGCACTGTTTCCATGCATAGTGTCCCCTACGAAATATTCAGTATGGGTATACAGTTTATGCTATACAGTTTATGTGATGTGTACACGACATGCACTTGTACGAATGTACAATGTACATATATATGCAAGCTATTGTTAAGATGAACTAAGTAGTACAGGTGTAAGAATGGTTCAGGCATGGCTCAAATATTCACATACCTTGTACATGTATATGGGCAAAATCAGTGCCAGACTGTACATGTTCTGTACAAAAAGTACATGTAATGTAACTGCAATTGTGAGTTAACAATTCATACAAATACATGTATGTTCTGGTGAGAGCCCAACATGCTTTTAAATACTTCATTTACAGACGAGTACATACATTGCACTCTCAAGGAAAGTTGCTTCATGTGCTTGTTATTGTAACATGGTGTACAGTGTAGTACCCTTCTGTTATGCATGAACTCATATACTGTGGCTCATCCGTACAAACATGATACAATTACTGTACCCATCTCAATACTATGTTTGAAGAGTTAACTATTGTTTGTGTGCAAGATACTACTCTAATACATTTTACATGGTACAGCAGATGGTAAATCACAGCCCTTTAGATACAGAGTACATGTACTTTTACTACAGTAATGTTTGCACAGTTGTGTATCTGAGCCCATACAGAGTGTTGCATTATCAAACACATATGAAGATACAGTAAAGTAACTTGAAAATGTTTTCTCTCTACATGTAGGATTACAAGTGACAAAAATAGAAGAAGCAAATACTAGTAGATGCAAATTGTGCATTTTTGTACAATGCCTAGATGAGTGACATACAATGTACAACTACATACATTGTACGTGTGATGTACATACTTACGTTACAGTTACAATGTACAACAGAATACTATTAAGTATATTTAGTAATACATGTTATTACATAAAAGACAGTGGTGTTAAGAAATAACTGCTGAGCACACTTTGTTTAATGGTTTCTGTGATCTAATGTTAATTGGTACACTGTATTTCTTACTACATACAGTACAACATGTACAAACAGAACAGATCCTTAAGCAAGTTTTGTTGTTTACTTGGTATCTGCTCTTCAGTGGTCATCTACACATCTGTACGATACAATATGTATGTACAGTGTAGTTTGCTCTGTTGCTGATAATATATTTAATTAGTATCAAGCACTGCTACACCGTATATGTTTGAACATTTGCCTATAGCTGTACGTTAAAGGAAAGATTGTACAAGTCGCGAGTGTCCAATCATTATGGCTACATTTGTGTATTAAGTTCAAACTAACATATGTATGCATGTAATTGTTAGCTTTTACTATTATACATCTTTGTACAATGTACTGTATGTGTGTGTGTACAATACATCCAAATGTACATGATGTATTGAAACAGTATGCATTATAACTATTTACATTCATAGTCTGTTTGTGTTTGTCCACTTTTTTTGTTGCTGAATGCAAAATCTGTTACACCAACAACTTTCATATGCTGGTAATCAAAGTGCAAGTACATGTAGTACAATAATTTTGAGTTTAATAAAGCTGCACAATACAAATATCAAATGCTGTTTGCAGCCTGAAATTAGAGGCTTATTAGAAGTAGTTTTACAATAATGTACTTGTACGTGTAATATGTTGACCAACAGAACATGTGTACAATGCAGTACCTCTTCAGTTGACACCTACATTGTACAGTGTACATACAGTACATGTAAGATTGTACATGTACACAATAAAAATGCCTTTATATAAGTTGTGCAACTCGCCTGCAAGAATTAACTTAATATGTGCCAACCTAAACTTCATATGGACATTTTTTTTTTCTGTGCATATAGCAAGACAACAAGTTCTTTGTACACAAACGTTTTGTGGTACACTACTGTACAATGCCAAAAGCCAGTACATAAATAATGTACGTTAGTCTATGCGTAACATCTTGAGTTGCACCCATTTATAGTGTACATGTATACACAATTATGAGGTAGAAAAATATACAAAAATGTTATCTTGTTATACATTAAGTATACAGTAAGTGAACTGACTTTTGTTTTCTACAATTTTTGTACAGTGCACACAGATGATTTTATACATACTGCAAATAAGCAACTAGTAACAGTTGGTACAGACACATAAGGCTGACAAGCATGTGTTTACATACATGTACATGTACAGCCTTTCAATTTTACATTGTACACTGAGTTATTGTACAATACAATTGTAGTTGAAGTACTGTATGCACATTTTTAGTGCCCTGTAAACTGCAGCTACAAAAGTGGTGATACACAGTACACGATGTACATACTAACTGTATTTGTAGAAAAATGAGCAATGTGCAGTCATCTCATACTAACGCTGTCAACCAAGACCAGATTAAACATGCCTTGTGATGTAATGCACAGGTGCGTACACTGTGGTGTTCAGGAAAAGAAGTGTTACTGTTTTTCTCTGACTTTCTTTTCATATGCTGCTATCAGTCGTTTGTCAAGGATGTGGTGTTCTGGCTCCCACGTATTGAATTTTCGAGGCCATGTTTTCCACTTAACAAAGTATTCCAACCTACTATCTACCTCTCTGTGATCTTCAATTGCCTCTACTATGTAGATATCATTTTTCTTCTTTTTCTTTGGTTTAGGCTCAATATGCTCATTGGCAGATACCTGTGTAGGGATATGTGATGCAGAAACATTTGTTGTTGATGGTGAGTCTGGGGGGTCAGGTTGGGCTGTAGATGTCGCTGTTGAATCATTGTGATTTGGTGTTTGCATGCATGATGTCGACTGGGATGTTGATTGATGTGGAGTGTTAGGTGCTGATCTGCACAGAGTTGATTTTGGTGTTGATGGGCCAGGAGTATTGGGTGCTGATCTGTGCAGAGTTGATTTGGGTGTCGCTGGGCCAGGGGTATTGGGTGCTGATCTGCGTGGAGTTGATTTGGATGTTGATGGACCAGGAGTATGCGGTGCTGATCTGCGTTGAGTTGATTTTGGTGTTGATGGGCCAGGAATACTGGGCGCTGATCTGCGCGGAGTTGATTTGGATGTTGATGGACCAGGAGTATGTGGTGCTGATCTGTGCGGAGTTGACTTGAATGTTGGGCCAGGAGTACTGGGTGCTGATCGGCATGGTGTGGAGGGGAGCTGTGATTGGGCAGGAGTGCTGGATGCAAAACTGCGTGGTGTAGATGCATTATGTGGTGAGCGAGTCGGGGAAGCCAGCCATGATCGTGCACACGACGAATCTGATTCGATGAAATCTGCGAGCAGGCTACTGAGATCATGAGCGTCATTATCAGCTGGAATTGTACTCCGCAAATGTTGAGGGGTTTTTGATGGAGTAACAAATTTCACACTGTAAGCAGAGCTGTCATCTCCTTGAACCAATGAATCCATAGTGGGTTGAAATAATTTCAAGGCTTCATCAGTTCCCCAGTATGTGATCTTTGAAAATTCGTCCTTCACATACATAAACAGATCACATCCTGTTAGCTCAGCTAATTCATGTCCCTTCTTGAACATGTTTCTCATCCTCCTGTACTTTGTTTGATTTCGCTGGCGGTTGTCATCTTTGAAGTTTAATCTCTTCGCTAGGCAGCTAAAATATAAAAAAAAAAATAATGTGAAGAAGAAAATCAGTTACAGCAGTCAAGCTATAGGCCCAAGTTATAACTACACATGAACATACTTTTATTTTTTGTAGTTGGTTACTAAGTACCGGTATCTGGTAACACACAATCCATCGCATCTCTGCCTTTCGTTGTGTGATGCACAATGTTCCTACACCCTTATGTTTACATCTGTACTAGTTCCCTCGTGCTTGCTCAAACAGGTCTAGACTAGACACCCTACATAATATTAAAAAGTGACAAGTTTAATGAAAGCTATGACTCAATTTTCTTTTAAGTGATGCCATAGACACATTATTCATATTTTTTTTTAAGTCATAACATATTACTACGTTTTCAATCTAATCAGATGATTACTTGAACTTCGTGATAATGCTCAATGCATATAGTCAAATGATAGGCCCAAATAATATTACTGGTAAACACATGTACAGGCTTACGTCGAATATGAATGTAAGTAAACTTACACCTTCTTCTGGCGAGTCTTGACCATGATGTTCACTTGTGGAAAGACCAGGCTATAAATGGACTTTGTTTCAATGTCAATAATTTTGCTTTTGACGTGAAGTGGAATGTGAATGCATTCTAAACGGACTCTAACATCGTGATGAGAGCCAAAAGGCTGAAAGAATCACCATACACTGTGTTAGCAAACACGAAATGTGCACAGCCGTACACTGATGTAGGAAGATATTCGTCAGTCACTGCAACAGTGCAAGTGATGATGCAGCAACCTCATCAAGACTGCCATCCAGTCATCCGGTTAATTGCTCAGGCATGCAACGCATGATGTTCGGTATGGTAGGGAGGGAATGTAGTCTGCTAATTTTTAAACCCGTTGCGGAAAGCGGAAAAAAAAAAGAAGAAAAATGATTGTATAGTTATTAGAGGTCTGCCTGTTTGGTGACAACATCATGTGACAATTCATGTTCCAAACTCTTAATAAGACTTAATTAGAACAGGAAGACATCATAGCGATACACCCTGTCTGTTGTTTGCACTCGCAGCATCAGTGTTCTTACGACTCTTTGTACCCACGCACGGTACTCGCAAACCACCGTCATGTCTCTTGCGATATCACTTCAAAGACTAGATCGCTATGAGTGACTCCCACAATCACACTGATTGGAAACTACTAGTGTAGTAGTCGAGAGTGAGACTCTCATAGGCCAATATGCTACAATTTAGGAGTCAAAATGAGTGAGATCAATAGAAATGCATGCAAATGAAATAAAGTTTTAGAGTGAGAAAGGACCAAAATGAGTGAGTCTCACTCTCAATGAGTGAGAGTTGGCAGCCCTGCAATCGACACTTGGTAAATAAACCGAGATGACTGGTGACTTATTTTGACAATGTTTATCATTACCGTGTAACACGCAATAGGACAAGATAAAACCCCACTCCCCCTCTCTCTCTCTCAATCTCTCTCCCTTTTCCGGCTACTTTCAATGTTCATCACTATACTTGTACATGAATCTGTTTTTTCCCCACCACCACCACCACCATCCTGCCCGTTTATCCCACCTCCCTGCTCCGCCTGCTCTCCGTTGGTCCTTACCATAACCAGGGCCTGAGCGCAGGGGCGCACGGCGGCCAGCACTGACAGCTGATCAGTACATCGCGGAAAGCGGTGATGAATTTTCGACTCAATGAAACGACTGGCGGCGAGAACTACGAGAATCGAGCGTAACCGGCGCTACTCGCTCGGCGCCAGTCCGTCTAGCTCAAATAACCCCCAAAATAGCAGTTTCTTGCGCCTGGCGAGAGGCGCAGTTTTCTGCGCCTGTGCCTGACTGGCTAGTTTTTGTATGGATAATGTACGTTTAGTGGGACTTAAAACTATTGGAAACGTAATCAAAAATCATAGTTGAGAAATGTTTGCAAGCAAGACTAACACTAGACATTAATTTCCGTCTTAATGTTCAGTAATGCTATCCTTACAGACATGCCTTACAGAAAGACACAGATAATGGACCAAAAATAACAACAGATAAAACGCTCATGTATTCGTAGTTGAAAAGGAAAATTAAAAAATCTACGGGAGCGTTTCTTCAGTGTGTCCCTTTTGGTTGCCTTTGTCTATGACCAAATGCCTTACAGTCACATTCGGCGACATGTTCGTTCACTGTAATGGGCAGGGAAAAGTCATGTAAACGGGATGGGGAATTTCCCAGCGATGCCATTCTACAAAGATCTAAACAAGTTATGGTATTTCACAGTTTCGCTTGTTCTCTATAGATACTGACAAAAGTCCCACACATCTCTTTGCTTGTATTTACTCATTAAAAAAAATATTAAAAAAATGGGGGGGGGGGGGAGCCAGTTCAACCATGTGATAATATCACAGTGCCGCAGACTCATACTGAGAGGCACACAAGTTTTACATTCACATTATTATTATTTTTTTTTGCGAATAAAGAAAAAAATCGCTTACAACAAAAGTTTCCACTACCATGATTACCTGGCAATGTTATCTACTGAGGTTACATAGTAGTCATATATAGTTCAACTGTATTAAAACTGATTTTAATACTGAAATAAAGTATACCAAATGGAAAGTAATAATTGTAGATCAATATAAATATTATGTCAAGCGAGATAGATAAGAATGAACATTAACATCGAATGAACATTAACAATCAACAGGAAAAAATGATCACTAATCTTGTCAACTACAGGTCCAAATAAATCGTCATTTCATAAATATAGTCTTGTACAATCATATCGTTTCTCTAGATTCTTTTATAGATACACAATCATCACAAAATGTCAGCATGTCTTCAACTATCTGATACATAACCTCCTCATGGCTACTAGTATATTCTTTAGAAAAAGAATGCAACATCGAACATCAAATTGATGAGCAGACGAAAACACCCGTTCTCTCTTTTTACTCTAAAATTCGCGTCTCAGGGAAGAAATCATTGTCTGCACCGATTCAACCCAAAATAAATTGAAAATCCCAAGGAGGGTATATTGGGAATAAGAGTCGATCGAACTTGATTTGTGACTTAAACTGTCTCTATTCACACACTGCCTCCATCATTCATCTGGATCACCAAATCGGAGTGAAATTGGCAGCTGATTCTTTCAACATGAATATCCCCCTCCCATATTCGCAAAGAAGAATGTCAAGTGTAGACGACGCGCTGAGCTTGTACCTACGCATGTATGATCCTCATGTCGTTTTGATATCTGTGAAACAGACTCTCGATCGTGTGGAAATTGTTGCGGAGGAGAGGATGAATTGCCTTATCGGCACCCTGCGACATCTCCTATAGAAACGGTTTCGTCGAGCATAGGCAAGGAAACTTAATTGAATTTGGTAAGAGTGTCAATACATCTAGATATCTCCAATATCGGCGTTTCATTGCGCTCTTTGGCTGAGCTACGTCATTAAAAAAAAAGAAGAAACAATGACTTGAAGATAGAAGGTAAGTGAGAAAGTGACCCCCCCCCCCCAAAAAAAAAAAGAAAAGAAAAGAAAGAAAGGTAAACAGAAAAAAAGTTATAGTCAATACTTGAAGAATTATTCGAGGGCGAGCAGACTTGGACTGAGCAACGACTTGAGATACATTGTGGATAATGACCGCGAATGGTATTTTCCAACCGATCAATCTATTATGCATTTTAGTTATTTTTCTGGTTAATGAACGGTTAGAAATAGAAAGGCAGTGCAGGGGATGCATGCTAAAGATAATTATTCTCACCTTTAAGAACCCTCTTTCCTATCTTGAATATATCATTAATCTTTCTATCTTATTCCTGACACTGAGTTTTCTTTCTGTTTTAATTTCTTTGCAGTATGATATTTTCTGCATGTTCTTGAAGCATGATGTTGCTTATGAGGAGACCGATGACAAAATGTACGTGTATATCAAATGTATATACGTGTGTTTGTTGTATGTGTTTTGTGTGCATGTGTGTGTGTGTGTGTGTGTGTGTGTGTGTAAGGGGGATTGAAAGAGAGGGAGAGATAGATTTTATGTGTACATGCATCATATTCGTGAACAGTGTCGCTTGATGTCGGTTGATCTAACAACCATGACAACGTTGAAATGAAGACTAATTTTCGCCCTGGGCGTTGCCGTTCGACGTTGTATCGATTAAATGACACCTTTCCTACTTTTTCTTTACCTGATGTTACGATTTGCTATGCTCGAATTCCACACTTCCTCTTCCCTTTTCACTTGCCCCCCCCCCCCCCCCCCCCCATAAACCCCGATTTGGGAAGGAAAGAAAAAGACAGCAAAAAATGAGGCCGTACAATTTTGGCTAAAGCTGACGTTTACGTAAATTTCAAGCAACCGCGAAATCACCTGTCAGCCATTTTGTGAAACGGCCTTGTCGCTTTCGGTCATGCATGGGATTAATCTTCGTCTTCTGCAAAACCTGTTGCGATTTGATGAAATTGATGGACTCGATGGGTTTGTTCCTGCACTGTCAAAGTGTAACAGTGCGATAGTCAGAACCGTACACCAGCTCATCCAGCTGAGCAAGCCTAAACTTTCACCAGCTATTCGTTTCTACGTTCAAACCTTGTGATTTAGAGCAGTACACTAATGTTATGTTACGGCAGTAGTAAATCATAAGCGGATCCAGAAGGGGGCGCCCCCACTATTTTTTTAAACAAAAGAAAAATGATGATTTTTTTTTCCCGCTTGTCAGCCGATGAATCCCGGAAATGGCACCAGATTTTTTTTTTTTTTGGCGCCCCCACCCCCCTTTCGGAATTCCTAGATCCGCCCCTGGAAATTCAGTCTTTGACAATGAATATCTTTCCTTTTATCGTAGCCATCTTGCACAATCATATTGTTGATGTAGGCCTACTTCACATGCGGACATTAACAAAGCAAAGAGAAAACAATTGGGACATGTGAATTAGTGAATGCATACAAGCACATAAGTTTCAAACATCTAAAGCAAGCACCATACTTCTGAAAAAAGAAAATCACTATTCCTCGCTGATCCTGTTTAATGAAAACATGCATAAGAGTGTGTGCTCACGTGTAAGAAAACAATTAGTGACTGAAAAGCCGCAATGATGTCATTTTCTATTTTTTACGAACAGGCTGATACATCTTGGATTGATCTGATAATACCACATCTGTTTGGACTGTCCCTTTTTAATATTAGCACATAATTCTCGAATCAGATACAGAGTACTAGTATATGACGATCGAAATGAAGTTGGCGCCATGGAAAACATTGGATTGTCGTTCGCCATGTTCGCTGAAACCTACGGAGTCAGTCGCATCACGTGTTTGTGGCCCTTTAAGTTTTAGGAACCTTTAAGTCAATATCACGTGACCCCATTTCAGCCGCGGAGGGTGGAAGGATGTCCCAATTCAGAATAATGACAATAATGACAGAGTGGTCTTCGGTTTGCCTTTACATGTGTTGACCAAGGGACATCTCCCGAGCTCGACACCCACGAGTCATACGGCCCAGAGATAGACATTGCAAAAAAAAAGAAGAGTTATACCCCCACGGGTCATACAGCCCACGAGTCATATACGCCAGGAGCTAGACACTAAGTAAAACAGGCCCACGAACTGGACATTAGGCAAATATTGCCTCGTGTCTGGTACGTGGACCGCATAGCTCACGGGCCCATTTTGATCTATGTCGGACATTGTTCACTTAGTGTCTACCTCGTGGCTGTATGACTCGTGAGCTGTATAACTCGTGGATTTGACGACTCGTGGGGCAGCGTGACTCGTGGGCTGTATGACTCGTGGGTGTCTGGCTTTTGACGTAAACCCGTTCACCTCTCGCATATTATTATATCACATTTCAAGCCACATGACCCGTACGATATTAGATCAACGCATGAGTAGAGGTTGGAGAGAGCGAAGCCTCTGCCAAACGTGCTACCATTTATCAGCTGATTCATGAAAGAGGCATCAAAGTGAGCGCAGGCAGGGGAGATTACACCTCATTTATTCAGGGTGCATTCCATCAATTTGTACGCTGTGGTGGTAGTGGTGGTGGTGGAGGTGATGGTAGGGGAGGGGGAGGTATGTTGGAGGCAAAAGATCATTCTTTAACGTCATTGGGATTCAATTCTTAACGCCCTGCACGTACAGTCGATTTGCAAGGCGGAAACATCAAAACTCACAACGCGTGTCTCATTATAAAGCGAAAGAGGTCGCTAGTAGCTAGAACTAGGTCAGTCATCATGTGTTCACCGTATATATTTTTTAAATCATTCTCTATTGGAATATAGAAACAACCGCATTTGTAACGACCTTTCTCTGCGCAGTGGGGTCGCATGACCAAAGGTCACAGTCACACCTCCATCGTGTTCAAGCGAGGCTGGCTCGTGATTATTTTATGCGCCGATACCCATGGGCGCGCTTTCCACTTTGCCTACAAGTGATCCGCCACTCGCAGCCGTGCGCCATGAGCGAGGTTCCCGGATGATGACGCCAGAACCCGGCGTAATGAGGCTGTCCATTCCGAATTCAGCTCCCAACGGGGCGTTCGAGAGGTTTTCGCCCGTATTTGAAAACTATCGCGGGGGTCTTTAGAGAAAGCATCTGTTCATTTATTAAAAACAACATCCACAATCTTTTTTAACAACGACCTATCCTGTAAAATATATTTGTGGAACTCCGTTCACATTCAGATGAGAAAGACTTTCACATCAAAAAGTTAAGCTTGCGACTATTCAAAGGTTTACTGCTTCCAAAAGGCAAAGCATTTAACACTCGTACGGTTGATAATGATAATGATAGGAACATGAGCTCAAGGAGGAGAACCTTGTCCATTGTCAAGGAAATTACAGCAATATTATGTGACATTTTGGACAATAAAGCATTATACCAGCAGTCTCCCACTAATAAAATTGATATCTCCTGAAATGAGGGGTCATTTTTTTCTCTCATTGACGATAAAAAGCGTTAATATCCATCCTCATCATTATTGAGGTAATACACATGTCCATCAGGTCGATGATGAGACGTGACAGAATATGAAATAATGTGAAGTGAAATGAAGTAAACATATCATCCTCCTTAACTTTGTACTCCATAGTCGATCACGTTGTTGTGCATGCTCCCATATCCACGATGTCCTCCATTACATGTTTATATGCTCCATTACATGTTTACATGCTCCTTGTCTCCCAATTGCCCTATCATCTTTCAATCGTCATGATAGCCTTCTAGAAGTCCTCATTTGCCATCATGTTTGCGAGGAATCTGCGTTGGTGTTGAGTTTTAAAAATATCTAGTAATTTACTGCGGAAAATGCGTGACTTTCCCTAATTCTCTCTCTTTTTTTTTTTTTTTTTTTTTTTTTTTTTGGGGGGGGGGTCCCTATAAAAACAACAAATCAATTTCTTCCGGTCCTGTTTATCTGAATGTTTCACAAATTACATCGATCCTCAACGATGATATATATATATTTTTCTACCCTTCTGCTGATATATCTGAGCAATTCATGACGTTATATTTTTTCCCCTGAATGCACTTAACAGTTTCTACGCTGCTGATTTTTTTTTAATTTTATTATCCCCATGTCAAACCGTTCATATTATTTAACGGTTTATCGATATTTGATCGTCAGCTTCTAAAGCCATTCTAAAGTCATTAACATTACCTCCAAGAAAAAAATATCAGATGCAGGAAGCTCCTAAAGGGACGGTATAGTATTGGTTGAGGTGAGGATTGGGCTTTTGACTTTTTTTAATGAGATACCAAGCAACTACTTATGAAATAGTACAGAGCATACCATTCCAAGAGGAATTCAAAGTTTGTTTGATGAAAATCGGTTTTGGAATGGCTGAGACATCCAAAACACGAAGTAAAACAAAGTCATCACCTTTCATTCAAATCGCTCTGTTTTGGGTATCTCAGCCATTTCAGAACCAATTTTCATCAAATAAACTTTGAATTCCTCTTAGAATGGTATGCTCTGTACTATTTCATACGTATAGTTTCTTAGTATCATTCATAAGAGATTTCTCATTATCTTACAAAAAAAAAATGTTAGAAACCAGAAGTTAGGCCTCAACCAAAACTATACAATTCCTTTAAAGTGTCGATGTAGTCATCAGAATTGGACTATACTTTGTTATTATTGGCATCGCAACATGTTTGCAATGTCCTGGCAATCGTATTCATTTGTCCCGGCGGAGATGTCCATATGCTGCATGTTTAAGATAATTTCAAACAGACAGGGCATAACAATAAAAAATGACATTATTCTGGGCTTTTGTACGTGAAAAAGTTGTTAGGAATTAAAATATAGTGTTGTTTAAATTGTCCATTTTCCATGACAACGGAGAGCCGTTTCTCCTGCCTTCAAAAGGAGTATGGCAAGGAGAAATCGAATAAAAACATTTAATCTAAGGGTCGATGAAAAGTCATATTCAATACGTTATGTGTCGCTTTGTTTCCCTTTCAATTTGAAACAAAGATAGTTGATAAATAGATACACTCCAGGAGTAAACCACATGTCTTCAAAAAACTTGATTTTTTTTTCTTTAATCACTCTCATTCCCAACCAGTTTTCCAAAACAGCATGTGAGAGAGTATGAAGGTGCCTCAGCACTCATCATGATAAAGAACGATTTCTTCCTTTAATTCTTTCATCAGTGCTTACAGATTTGAATTTTCCTCATCAATCGTTTGACATTTTTATATATCAAACAGATTGGGGAATGTTGGTGAAGAATATTCTCATACACCGCCTCCCTGAAAATGAAAAAACAAAAGGATCTGTACAAATCATGACATCTCGTAATTCTCAAATTGCAAATGTCGCTGTAGTTTCCTTGTGATTTCCAACCGTCTACTGATTCAAAGAAAACTATATTGCCCTTTTTTATGATATCTTAAGTCTATGTCACAAATTATGACTTTAAGTTAGCTTTCTTCAAGCTTGATCAAGTCCGCTGTTTCCCCCAGTTCACGTTGCAGAACGCTACTAAATCCTTGAATTCTAATCAGCGCCTGGCATTTGTAAGGACTTTTCAACCAATAAAAAAAAAGATGGTCTTGACTTCCACGGCAAAATCTTATACCCGCACCTAGTTTAAAAAGAGACTAATTAAGTAATCGCAGATGACATTCTATCAAAAAGAGTGCCTGCACAATTCTTCAAATTGTCATATCAAGATAAAAGCATATTTTCAACAAACACTAACAACCTATATTGCGTTTTGTGACATAAATCTAGACTGATCCGAAGAAATACAAGATGAATTTGCATGCAGGAAGGGATACAGCGTACATATGAAAAAAAATCAAAGTAAGTCAAGCATAGCTATACGAAATAAGAATCTTAGGAACGATCTAGAATAAAGAACGAGATTTCTCCTTCTCTGGTCATAAAATGAGAATATAGACAGTTATGTATGAGAAGGTAACAAAAGAGGCAGGTGAATGAAAAATAGGGGGAAGCCTTTTGTTATATACCACACGTTGGAAAAACGGACGACATACAAGAGCGCCAAAATATGTTTTCTAAGTGCTGGTCATGTGTTTATTACACTTGGAACAAGAGTCGTGTTATCAAAGTCGTGTTTGATCTATTTTGGCAGCCATCGGTCGATCCATATCGGTTCCACCCGGTGCTCGCGTCTGCTTCTTCTCGTCCCCATTCGACTCGCCCTTTGCATTCCCCTCATCGTGTCTGAGACTTTGCTTTTCTTCCTCCTGGTATTGGCCACGGGTATCAAATCGCCATAACCTTTTGATATGGACATCGGTGGCGTAGAGTTATGAAAGATGCGCAAAAAACAACTTAGCCTAGTTTTTATCATCGTGCTACTTCGGTACTCCTTCAAAGTCGCACTCTTCCTAGTTTAGCCGGCACATCCTTTGACGAACTCCCACGCACATATTTCTCATGATTGGATTCTCAACTTTTCTTTATTACAAGAATTCTTGAAAAAAAATTAATCATTCCAATTGAGACATAAGTTTGAAAGTAAAAATCGACACACACAAAAAAAAAAACGCAAAAAAAAAGCAAGCCAACGATTTAGGTAATGAGAGTTACGTAAAGTTCCAGTGACCTTCTGTTAAGTATATAAAATGCTGATAGGCAGGCGAAATGGAGATGCATTCGAAATGGCAGAATCCCGGAGGCATGGTAGAGAACGAAAACAGTCACGTACTCTGGTAAGAACAATCACCACACTGTCCGCGTGACGTACGTACGAGTGGCTCGACATGTGCTCCAGACGCTCTCAGACAGGTCGTCAAGATCATCTCAAATGTATACTTCTCTCGGGAAATATGATATAGATGATGAAAATGGATAATAAGAATGTTATTTAGGGTGGCCTCGTCGGATGATAACATGCGGCATGGCTTAAGCGGCATGATGCGTCTTAATTACGAGCCTAGACCTGATGAGAGGATGAGTAACTCTTAAACTATGAAAACTACCGCAATGGCCTTTTCTCTCTTTTTGATTTTTCCTCTCATTTGAAACCCGTATATTTCCCTTTGTAGAAATATTCGAGTACTTTATTGTTTAATAAGCACGGTTTTCGCAGAAACTTGCGCAAGAACAAGATTGGATACGCATTTGGCTAGATTGTGACTATTGCTTGTTATTAAAAAAATGACCTTTCCTTTTGTTTTTTTTTTCTTTTTTTCACCTTTGTTACATACATTGTGGTTATGAAAATACGCTAAACGGCAACCAGCATGTCGAGTTCGGCAGTAGGAAACATTTAATTTTGAATGCCAGAGCGTGCCAGAGCAGCAAGGGCTATATCCCTGCTGGAAAGAACACCATGTCTCACAGTGTGAAAAACGATGCGAAACACAGTGTGAACACATGGTGGACACAGTGTGAAATCTCCTCACATTGTTAAATTCGAGCCTTTTGATATGAACACATTATGAATCATCAATTTACAGTATGAAACAGAACATTACTATGTGAGTTAACACTGTGTGAAAATACCCGAACACAGTGTGGAGTCATCTTCACACTGTTAAATCCGAACGTTTTCACAGTAATAGCCGACTACCTGAAATCATTGTGAACACACTGTGGGACACTGTGTTCTTTCCAGCAGAGATCGACTGATAAATCAGTAGGGTGCTTCAAATTTAAGTCCATCCAGTATGACATCACAATAGAAAAATACAAAAGAGAAATAAGTTGACAACGGGTAACAGGAGGAGAAAAAAAAAAGAGGAAAAATACAAGGAAAAGAAGAAGAAGATGACGACGAAGGAGGAACTCGTGATAAGATGATACCTATCATTGCTATGATGATAATTCAGTCTATGTTTATGATGATGGCATTATTGATTGTAATTGTACGCAGCCGCTCAATCACAGACACACAGACATACATCTATAGATATCTTATATACTGCAAGCATTTATCAATGATGGACTTACTTTAAATTGATTATACCTGTTTTGCAATCAGACGTTCATACATAATGTAAATATGTGATTGAAGAGCTTACTTGCAAAAGGGCCTAAATCCATTTTTGGTCATTTTTAGTCAAATCTTCATATTCAATATACGTATATTTAATTATATACACGTTTGTCGTCCTAAAACCGTGGAATGCAGAGCGAGTGGTCCAATCTGATGCGTCAAGCTCGTGTTGTAGGGAGAGATGGAAGGAGATGGCGAAGTGGTGGTGGGTAACCGGCTCGCACCCTCGATCAATTAACTTACTCGTTGGTCAAGGCGCCTCCCTTGACGCGTGGAAAATGTCAGGCGCTTCCTATTACAAACACCTGCACTATGTTATTCATACGCACCACCCTCATATAGAAAATAGAAAAAAAAGAGCACGTGGAACAAGCCGCCTTTTTTTCGGGAAGTTGACGATGAACGCTAAGATATGCAATGTAAGGATACACAAAGAAAGCAGCCTTATCGCAAATACACAAAATGCTGTGTGATTGTTTCTCCATGGAGGGCAGTTGGCATTGTACCAAGAAGTTTTAGACAACAAAAGTATCCTTCACCTGACAAATTAATATCTCCCTTCCATATCATTGTCGAATTTGACATTCATTGTGACTTAAAGTAATGGTGTAGTTTTGGTTGAGATGGGGATTCAGGTTTTAACGTTTTGGCAGATAATAAGAAACCACTTATATGAATTATCAAGGAGCGTGTAATTCTGAGAGGAATTAAGCAATTATTTGATGAAAATTAGTTTTTGGCAACGGCTGAGATATCAAAAAACAAAGTAAAACCAAGTGGTCCTAATAAAAAGTGGGTCCCACCTTTTATTAGGACATCTTTGTTTTGAGTTATCTTGACCATTTTAAAACCGATTTTCATCAAACAAACGCTTAATTGCTCTTAGAATAATATTGTATGCTCCTTATCATTTCATATAACAGTATAAGTTGTTTCTAATCATCTCACAAAAAGTTAAAATCTGAATCCCCATCCCAACCAAAGCTATACCATCCCCTTTACACTTTGCCAGCTGTTAACATATTTGTCATATTCACCGCCGCCCCCTCCTCCCCCCCCCCCCCCCGGTTCCGCCGTCTCTGAACATTGGTCAAAGGGCGGTTCCATGTTGCCAGCACCGGTTACTATGACAGTAGCTCCATGTCATGACACGGTGATTCATACCGTGTATGTAATCTCTGACCAGTCAATTCTTTCTGGTCTCTGACGGTGTTAACATTATGCCAAGTTTCCTGTGCCCTTTTTGTGATCCTTTGCGGCACTTCGTGTCAAGTTAGTGGCTCGATGAGCGTGTATATAAGAGGAGAAACCTGTCTGACAAGCATGGTGAAAAGCCGGGTCGTTGGTACTTCCAACCTTCCCCCCAACACTAAAATTCTCTGACAGGCCACCACGCCCGATCAGGCCTTAATCGGGGTTCGATCGATGCAAAGGAATATCGATTGCGTAAATGTTACTTTCCGCCCTGTCAAGATTTTAGCCGCCTTCGCGAGCAGACGATTAGGCACGATGTATACAGCAGCAGCGAGACTCGAAATCATGTGACAACGCTCTACGTGTCATTCGATAACAAACACACAGCGGCCAGGCAAAGGGAGAAGAGTTGACATGGATACAAGATTGCAGCTTTATTGAGTTCCAGCTTATCATGACCTTTGTTCTTCTTTCGTTTCTTCATTTTACAACAAGATGTACGATCAGCCGAGCCGAAATATTGTTAAATTAGCACTGAGGTAATGAAGCTGTCTATAATTCATCATAATCACAACGAGAGGACAAACAAAATATGATATGTAATTCATAAGAAAAACCAGTACAGATTAAGCAATGTAATCTGTAGTTCTTTATTTCCAGCTTCAGACACAAAACACATAGATGCACGCATGCAAAAAATAAAGTGCAAAAAACTGGCTAAAACAGAAGAAGATCCTAAAGAAGATCCAACAAACCCTCCATGCTTCGACAGGAGAGGTCAAGAACGTGTAAAGTTCGAGCACAGTGAATAGAGCACATCAGAAACAAATCATTCGCGTGGTATTAACAGCAGATTAAATGCATGAACAGCTACAGCTCAACTTGCTCCTGAACTGCTGCATGATCTTTGAGAGAACAAAGAAGAAAAAAGATGAAATAAAAGTAGCCTGATGACAGACAAACCAATAAAGTCGTGGTCCAATATCGGCGGCAGAGAGGATGCCTTACATCACCCCAAAACTCGATCCGTCTGACAATTAAACGTCCTTTCTTGGTATGGGTCATGCGCACATCGCTGATTGCCAGGTAAGGAGTTGTTGCCATGGCAACTTAACCGGCTGCCTCCCCCTTTTTTTTCCGTGGTTGTCTGTCCGCTGAAAGCTGATACCGGAAATATGTTCTCCTCTTATTGTTTGAATATTGGCACAAAGGAAAACAGTGTGAAGGAAGGGGAATGAATTTAAGTCTTCTGACAGTCCATTTTGCATTAAAATTGTTTGCTCAAGAATTTTGTTGGTGACATTGAAGAGGGTTTTATTTTACTTTATAGTTCTGCTTTGCTTCGGTTTTTTTTTTTTTTTTTTTGGGGGGGGGGGGTTGTTTTAGTCCGCGTCTGTGGTTTCAAGGAGGCCCTTTCACTTGTTCTTAAGCCAATCTGAATAAATGGTGTCTTCATCACATGAATTACAAGTACAAGGGGGAAAAAGAAACGGAATTCTTATTACGTCTTGCTGAAAGTGCGCGCCACAGCATTGCGATGAAGATATCATTTCGGAAGTATGTGTAAAGGAGATACTGTCAGTGACATTTACCAGCCACGGCCATGGGATACCACGGGACTTACAGACTAGCGGAATGCCGAGTTTTCACCCATTTTGGTCGGATCACATGACTGTGTGGTATATCGACATTAATACCATTCTATTAGAGGAAACTTCACCAACATGTCATGGGGATACGAGGGAAAGATTAGTTGCTTCAAGATTCACTTGTATAGAAAATGTGGCGCTGTAAAATATGCCGTGTTCTTCTGATTTAAAGATACATACCCGTTCTCGTATTGCGTTTATAGTCAGCGTTCTTGGTTTTGATTTGATTTTCTTTGGTTTGGTTTCTTTTTCGAATGGTAATCACTTTACATATTGTGCCAGACATTTCAATATTTTGTTTTGATATATTCAAGGATATTGTTCTTGAAAGAGACGCCTTCGTCCTTGCTCTGCGAAGCGTTTTTGTCATTGTTCCTTGCAATCGTAAAACCGCAGATTACTGTGTCAAGCGTCAACAAATCGTGTATCATTCCAGTGCCTTAGGAGAACAAGGCATGGTTTATTTCTTTCTTTTGTTTTCATTTTTCCGTCTTATTGAGAGATGTTTGTGTGTATGTGTGCGTTTGTTTTGTCATTCTAAGAAGAAGTCGGGGAGCTGTAAGAATTTACTCCATTTTGATTTAAGACAACTAGTCCTAGCAAGCCTTGTGGTCATTTTCAACGTCTTTGTTATCATTATGAGTAGTGTATAAAAAGGAACAATTTTATTATCACTTTTGCTTTCATTGCCATTCTGTTCATTTTCATTAATATCCCTACTTCTATCATCATAATCATTTGCATGTTTATTGTTAAATATAACTATCATTATCACCATCATCATCGTCGTCGTCGTCATCATCATCATCATCAATATCATCATCATTCTCATAGCCATTACGGTTGAACGATCGCCTAGAATATTTGAATGATATTTTAATAATTTTACTGAAACTTGATATAAGAACATGAAGAAATTGAATACTTGTATCGAAGTGTGACAGGCAGCTACAGATAAAAACACGAAAATAGAAAAAAAAACCAATGATAATAATCATTATCTTATTCCTTACAGAATGCATACCGAGAAAACTCAACGACGGAATGAAATGTTCAAGATGGCGAAATGCAGGTATCAACATTTATAGCTGAAATAGGCACCAACTTTTTCACCCTAGTCCCTGTTAAGGACGTTACCTGAGCTCCATGGCAGTTTGACGTAAAATGTTAAACACACCATGTTTCATGAAAGTACCTGGTATATACGAAGCCCTTTACGTTTCACACTCGTCAACCTTTCAAAACAGAAATAACAGAATGGAAGTGACACGAGTATTGCTCAAAAGGCAGGTTTTGTATCGTCTCCGATGATTCATTACTAGAGATGACGAAAAGAAATATCTCCTCCATGAGCATCCACCATTATAGGACATATCAATGCACAAGGGGAGGAAAATACGAAAGCTGAGATGTCTATCGGACAGATATTATCTAATGACGTTCTCATGGAGATAAATGAACAGTGCAAAGAAGACGGGTTAATCTCCGGCGTAGAGTACTTTGTCTCGTGTAAACACGAATCAAATCACCTTCTATAAAGGGTGTCATTATGATGGGTAATGCCGTCGTCACGGTCTTGTCATCGTATTGCTTCCCAAGTAGTCGATCTTTCCGCGACGTTTCTCATTCCGCATGTAATGGACATCTCGGATGCTGCTGGTTTTAATTGACACCTCAGCACATCCTCGTGTAAATAAGAATCGCCCGCTGGCAAGCCTCACGAACAATAAGCTTCGAATATAGGCCTATCTTTCATCATTTTTTTTTTTTTTTCCTTTTTTTTTTTGGGGGGGGGGGGAGCATTACCATCTTTTTAATTGTAGTTTTCTCCTCGTGCATTTCTGCAGGCCTGGGATGAAAACATTAGCGACAGGATCTCCGTAGAAATGATGGCAGCAATTAGAATAAAAGCTCTTCACGGAAGAACACTTGACCCTCAATATTGTCAAATAATATCAATCCGACATTTTGAATTCAAGTATAACTTACATAATTTGCAGGCCATTACTAAATGTCCTTCATTTTCTTTTTCTCGCTCTCACTATCTCCCTTTCTTCAAGATTGTTTACTGTCACTTCAGTGGTTTTAAGTGTACATGTAGTTTGTTATAATCACGTGTGTAGACTTGCCATAAAACGTGTTAGCCATCCAGTTTCCAGTGCCTTCTTATTAATACAATGTACATATAAATTTGCACTATCAATTGTGGTCATTTGTATAGTTTGATGTGAGAAATAAATGACTCTAAGTGAAAGTGGTACCATCTCCATAAAGTATAAAGACAATAAAGAGAGGGTAGAGTGTGGAAAGCACGTGTTCATCATAGGGGAAAAAAATGCTTCCAGGAAAGTACTGAAAAACATATATATAATATATTTCTTAGGGTATGAAATAACTGATTAACCGTCACGTTCGTGAGTTCTGATCAATTTCGAAGGTAAGTTGCATGATATTTGCACCTGCGGTCTTTTCACCATTCTTCTTCACGTCAGCCTTCCTCTCCTTCTTCTTCTTCCTGTTCTTCCTTCTTTTCTTTCCCTCGTCTCCCCTTCCTCCTCCTCCTCCTCCTCCTCCTCCTCCTCCTCCTCCTCCTCTCCTCCTCCTCCTCCCCCTCCTCCTTCCTATGGCTCTCCCCTCCTTCTCTAAGAGGGCAACACATAGGTGAAAAACAGAGGATCACTCCCGAAAGTTTCCGTTGAAAATCTGTCTTCATGGCAACATTTTCAGCACCGGGGAGCCACCGAAGAGAGTAAACACTGTAAACGCGAAGGGGAGGGGAGGAGGGAGAGGTATCCATTGACCCCATATGGGGGTTGACGAGAACGAAAAGGAGGAACCAAGGAATGATACAAGATGGGATAATATAAGACCAACGCTAGGCGGCGCTGCATCACCGCGAGGCAAAATGCAATGACGGTGACTCGTGCATGTGCAAGGGTATGGGTTTTGCATTCCTTCGCGCCCCGGCCATCGTTCTCCCGAGTGAATGGTGTGTGTGAGTATCTGATGAGGAGGAAGAGAAGGAGGAGGAGGAGGAGGATGGGTTGGTTTTGGAGGAGAAAACATTGATTAAGGTTGCGCTTAAAGAAATCGTTACAATCACGGAAAGTGTAAACAGTTGGAGAAGAATCCCTGTGGCACATCCTTGAGGAGTAGGAAATAGAAAAAGGAAAAAAAGACAAAGAGAAAGAGACAAAGAAGAATCCTGAAAGAGGCATTAAGTACACGTTCAAGGAAAACAGTGATATTGGAAGAGCCTTGATAATGTAGGAGAAATAGTCTCCAGTCAAGAAGTAAGCTGATATGTTTCGAGATGGTTTTAAGCCAGGAATGTGGCTATTGATCGAAATCGGAAGTTAGTGCGCAGTTTCACATCATTGCAAATTGGCTTTGGTAAGTAAAGGTAAAAGCTAAGAGTTAGATAAAGTTGTGAAACATTAAATGTTTACATCCTTGAAAGGAATAGTGATTTAAGTTGTATCCATGAATCCAATTTGAGTTCATGATGTTTGATGTTATCGTCATACAAGCCTGTACTATTTTCTTGTACAAAATTCGTCGCTGGATTTCCACTTTTTTTCAAAGAGGAATTTGACAGAAATATTCGTGTATCATATTCCTTGAATCAAATTACGGCTGTATTGTAATGGCCTATCAATAAGGACAACAAGGGATGTAGGTGTTTGCTGCAATCTCATTGACCAAATTTAATCATCTTTTTTTAAATCAAACTTTTGTGTACAAACCAATAGAAGCCTTGTAAGGTGACCGAATTTCCTAATTTATTCATATTTTAATATACTATACATGTCATATCACTATTTGAGGAAAACGTGTAAAACTTGAGTTTACATATACATTTCTTAGTTCGAAGTCTGATTGTGATGTAACTTCTATCTGTATCTTTGTCAGATTTTACTATTCGTTTTACAGTCAACTTACGCACAACGTGGAGCTGCACTTTAACTTTTTCAGTCGGCATACTACATCCGAAATGATTCTTCTATATCCGCGCTGAATCATTATCATTGTCAGTCTTCATCATACGCGATGAGGGGTCTCTGATGGGGTCTGGATTGTCGAGACTAGTGGGGGCTGCCATGCAAACAGTTGGAGGCGAAATGCGAGACCAAATCCATCATATGAATTTGAACATTTCCATCGATTTTGCCCTTCCTCGGTGCTCGCTTACCGCGACAGTAATTCCTTGATGTATATTTACAAGGAGAGCGTCAAAATGCCGATATCCAGAGGACTGACGGGTCTTTGAAGACTTAAAGGCGGCTTTATTTGGGCAGTCCGCGTCACAGACTTCAAACTTTTGACCCTCTTACCACTTAACTCGTCACAGTTTTTTTTTTAAAGAATGTTTGGCTCCATCTTTTACGTCATAATTGAACAATTAATTCATTCATATATGCCCTGTTTATTCAAATTTATTGTTCTGTTACGAATGTATAACATCAATTTGCTCATTTGGTTGGGAAATTATGAGTAGCCATCATCATTCTATTTTCATTACATATTTTTTGTTGTTTCTGTTTCGGTGGGCACGCTGGAATTCATCATTTGTTGTTGTGGACGTTGTTGTTGTTCAGTGGTTAAACTGGGCGACAATATCTTTCATACAGTCTAGTATGATTCGTCTCACAAAAAAAAAAAGGAATCTTTGATATAATACATCGACAAGTTTCGATTGAATTACAATTGCCTGAAACCTGGGGCCCGATGCATAAAACTTACCATTGAATTTCAATGGTAAACTACCGTCAAAATTAGGCGTCACAGCCAATCAGCATCAAGGATTTTGAAATTTACCGCTACTTTGAAGACTTACAGCTAGAAAGGAGCGGTAAGTCCAGCGGTAAGGGTTTTATGCAACAGGGCCCTGTTGTTTCGCAAGTCTTAACGTTTAAAGCTCTAGCCGTAATGCTGTGTTATGTTGTATACGCACTATTCTGCTCGTACGTCCATAAGTATGTTTTTTTTTCTACTGTGGAATACAACTTCTACATGCTTCTAACCTTTGTGTTCTCTGTTTCTGTAGAATTGGTTTTTTTTTTTTTCATTGTCATGATTGTGGAAATCATTTGGACTTTACGAAACAAAGACTACACTCTATATGAAATGTATAATTTAATGTTGTATGTACCTTTCGATGAATACTGGTGGTTGAACATGCTTACCGGTTCTTCTAATGAAATGCCTTTGGGGGACCTGCCTGGGCGTGTTCTATTGCATGAACTGTAAGCAGTCATACTATGTTCCCCGCTGTATGGCATGCCCTTAGTTTTGAGGTCGCAAACCTGGTTAAAGAGCTTTAACTCACGCCACTGATGAAACCAACAGAAAGCAAAAAGCAAAAAAACAAACAAACAACAAACAAATAAACAAACAATACAAACCAAAATAAAACAAAAGAGATGAATGAAATGAGAGAGAGAGAAAAAAAAAGACGTGGTGTAACAAATTTATGCCGATTCTTCGAATGAGTGTACAATGTATGAATGTGTGGTGTGTGGTTGTGTGCGGATGTAACTATATGTATGTATGTATGTATGTATGTATGTATGTATGTATGTGTGTCTCATGCTATGTAAGTAATGTTATGCATATTAGCTCAGCTGTATATATGTATATATATATATATATATCATTTCTCATCATAGACGAAAAAAATCTATCAAATATCTCAAATTCTTTAAAATGGATATATGTGTTTTTGCACTTAAACTCTTCATCGGATAACAACAATAATTATAGGTTTAATGGATGTTTATCCGTCTTTTTACTTGTTTAATGTATGTATGCAAGTTTATGTGTTTGTTTATTTGTTTTCGTTTATTGTCGACAGTTGACGAAGTGCCCTTTTGGGGGACACGGACACTCAGTCAATGTCGGCCAATGAGTGGATGATACATCTGTCATATCATTCCTTCTTCTTCTGCTGCCTTTTTTCTTGGACTGCTTTACATGAAAACAAAGCTGATTGACATTATAGTATATCTCGACTCCAGCTGTACTGTCTAAAGGTTCACTGCCAGAGGGCAGACGATGTTTATGGGGCGAATGATCGCTTAAATGGATTGATGATACGATTCTAGAAGGGAATCATTTCTTATAGATGCAAGATGGGTAAAAAGACAAGGTGTCACTTCGTGACCTTTTGGACAAAGCGGGCGACTCTTGATCAAAACACCATAATTCAGATCGTTATCAACAGCGACAATAGTCATGATTAGAATGTGATGCTTAGAATGATAATAATCATAGTAACTGGAATTTTGATTTGATTTGATTTGATTTGATTTCTGAATTTCTTTTTCATAAATAATTGAAATACAAAGTCAATTGAACGAACTAACTGAGCACAGTATAATTTGAATCTGACAGTTAGAACAAAGAAATGATTAATTCAAATATCCAACAATTTTTTTTTCTGACACAATGCAAAATGAAAACAAATAAATTATTCTATGCATACATTTATGCAAACATAGGTTCCCGTATATCTGTTGTTCAAAGACAAATTAAGTAACTCTTGATGTAACAGAAATTCAGGAGACCATCATCACAAGCAAACGCTTGACGAAGAAAAGGACCTCAGAAATGATTGTCTAAACAATACGACATTGTAAGAATATAATACATGTATACGAGTCACCACTCACTGAGTGGCGATAAAGAGAGAGGGAGGGAAAAAATGGGGGAAAAAGTGCAGCGGTGCATTGTGCAAAATGTGAAGTGTTTGCGCGGAAATGAGTTGTGAACATGTATTAATGTTCATGTTTGCTGTGTACGTTCAGTTCGGAGCCCTTACTTTTACTATAAAAGTGAAAAAAAAAACTACCCAGATAAATAGCAACATGCTCTAATATTCGGATGTTAACTCCGATACATTATCTTCCGCCCGACAGCAAGTGGTGGTTCTTATCCTTATAGTATGCAGCGGGTACGGCGTAATTATTCAAATTCATGAAATTCTTCCGTCGAGATGTCGGAAGCTCGGTGGTCTAGTGGAGATGACGCCTGTCCGGAGATCAGGAGGTCGTAGGTTCGAATCCTGCTCGAGTATGTACGCCCATGATTTTTTATCATGGCTACTACTAAAACACTGATCAATTTAGTGCTTATTTTTGTCGATGTTGGGCAATTTGTCAATCAGTGGCAATGAAAACATCTCGATGGAAGAATTTCATGAAATTGAATAGATCTAAATTGTTGAAGGTTATCAGGTAAAAGATTCCAAACATCAGGACCATAATGTTTCAAGTATTTTTGTGCTAAAACAATTCTTGGGTATTTAAGATGATAATCAGATGAACTCCATTTTTAAGTTATTTGAATTATCCTTTTCTAATTTGTTATTTGAGTTATCCTTCTCTAATTTGTTAAATGCTTGGAGGAATGTGAGGTGTTTAAGGACATTTTGATATTTATTTATATAACGTGAACGTGGTTTAACTTTTTCTTGATATGTTAAATTTGTATTCATGTCATCCATAATACACTTTTTAAAAGAGCGGGGAGGTAAGGACGTACTTGAAGGAATTGAACCAAAGAGGACAAATTAAAAGTGAAGTAAAATTCAAATTGGTCTTTAAGGGCACTTGATCAATCAGGTTTGGATATCTTGTTCATTGCGTTCTAAAAAGAGCAGTGACATATCTACGACCATCAATCCAAAACTTGCACAATTCATTGTTAAAGGGTATGGAGTAGATGGCACCCCTGTTGCAGCCTCATGACAACATATCACGTGCTTGTTGTCATGAGGATTCCATCCGGGACATGCCCCTTCGCTTTTTTCATAACCATAACCAATGACTTTGAGCCGCCTTAGAACAGAACGTCAGAGTGTATAAGATCCGTGACATTCGTCCTAAGCACACACTAAAGATTCTCCCACGAACCGGATAGCCGGCCAACCAGTGACCGGTTGCGTGTTAATACGTAAACGTCACTTTGTACAAATCCTTCGTGATTGATTCGAGGATCATATGTCACTGATATTGACTTTGTCACGCTACGCATCCGTTTTCATCAGCTTAAACGCTTTTCATCGAGCTGTTTAAGTTGCTGGCGATAGGGATCGAAATGTCTGTCTTGCAAATCCTGCCTCGATAGCTACCTCGATAAAGTGAAACCTTAATACTCAAGAGGGTTTTCGCTTTCCATTTACTGGCGGAACTCATCAGTTTCGTCTGCCACAGCGACATAACAAAAAAAAAAGAGAGAAAGAATGAAAAAAAAACCCGGTAAATACAACAAATGAACTCATTTTAAATCTATACGGTGTGACGAGAGGGTAGTGAATACTATCCGATATAGAAAACGACGTGTTACGATCTATCAGTGTCATTATCACTGACTGACGAGCTAAAGACTTTGGCGCTATTTGCTTGGAGGGGAGGGGAAGCTCATCCGCTTACAACATGTGGCTTATCCGACCCCCAGACCTGCATGAGAGAAGAATTTGCAATATCCCTGTACATTTGTGGTTTTTTTCTCTATGTTTCGGTCATCTGTTGTACCCGTGCTCCTCATATCAATCTGTAGCTCGAATTTAATTGGGACCTACGCTCCACAAGCTTGCTTTTTAGTAGGTTCCTTCATATTTCTTTAGCATTCATTCCCATATTCCAACTTTTATCGATTGATCACTATGTGTTATATGTTTAAAGTATTCTATGTATGTCTCCTACCTAATTAAAAATACATCAAATGTAACAAAATTGAATAATACATGATGTATAATTAAAAATACATCAAATGTAACAAAATTGAATAATACATGATGTATAATTAAAAATACATCAAATGTAACAAAATTGAATAATACATGATGTCCAATTGGACATCATGTATTATTCAATTTTGTTACATTTGATGTATTTTTTATTATTCATTGAGAAAGATGAAAATAAATGAAATGAAATGAAAATGGACATACCTCTCTCTGTATCACTCTCCCTAACTCCCCCTCTCTCCCTCCCTCTCTCTCTCTCTCTCTCTCTCTCTCTCTCTCCCTCTCTCTCTTCCTCTCTTACTTTTTTTTTCCTCGTCCGTACTCAAATTCACGCCGTCAGGGTCAGCAGAATAGAGGCAAAAATATCTTCTTTTTTTTCTCTCTCTCGTTTTTCAGCAGTGACCTATTGGAACGAAGAATTTAGTGATTCGGATGAAAATAACTAAACCAGCTCCTTTGTAATGCTTCGAGTCACCTCGTTATCGAGCTTCTAAATCTAATCCCATTTCATTCAGGTTAAGCGTGCCATACTTCACTGTCATAGAAATCTGATCCCTGCTCCTACGATCAAAGCTGCCTAGCGATCAATGTAATGCAGCAAAATGATCGACAAAAAAGGAAAAAAAGTGCAAAAACGAACTAGGATTGTCAGTTCTAAGAGGGCGATTGCCGCAGACTGGTCATTTGCAAACTGCTCTGCAGGTGTCGTGTGATCCGTTATTAGGGTAAAGTGAGGTCGATAGGAATGGGAGAAGGATACGATTTTGGTCATTTCCAAAATTCTTTTTTTCTTCATCGAACATTCAGTAGCTATCAAGGCCTGTAAAAAAGTGCACGTGAGCGTTAATAGCCCAAACCACACACACACACACACACACACACACACACACACACACACACGCAAAGATTTCCTCCTTCAGATTATCACAGGAGTTAGGTAAAGTTCATGCTAACTCAAAGCATTCAACTCTTTCTTTCGAAATGGGAAAATAGTATCATTGTACTTTGTAAATATATATTAGTGTAAATCTCGATGCTTTTGGAATTGTTGGCAAACATTGTCGTATTTTTTTGTGTGTGTGTGGATCCTTGAGACCAAACAACTAGTATCAATTTCTCCCTCGGATAGAATGTCGTTCTCACACGACGACGTGACGGATAATCGTATGTATGGATCGATGTGTATGTTCGTATCCATCTCGATAGATTATGTCTTATGGATCCAGAATGCGATTATCGATTTTTTCATTTACTTTATTGTTTCCCAAACTGCGTTTTGTCAAAAGCTTCAAACGATATAAGAGGAAGGAAACACAATAACTCAGACAATATTACACCTTTTTGTATAATCCTGTTGTGCAAATTATTGTAAAGCTTTGCACGCTTGGCCGCAGCTATGGCAAAAGACTTCAATAAATAATGATATAGAACAACGTATTTTCAAAATCATATGGCTCGCGTTTGAGCACGCGTATAAGCAGATTCAGTCAAGCTGTGAATGAGATTGACAACTAGCATTACTAAACACAAAAACAAGACAAAACAAAAAACTTTTATTCAAAAGCAGGGCGGAAGTGTGACATCATTATTCAAAACGGTGCGTGTCCAATTTGCGACCAGTCCACGGAGAGCCGCAAAAATGCAAGCCCGAGTTTTTAAGATGTGCTCTCCGCGACGCTATTCCATATTATGCTCTCCTGGAGCTCTGTGTGGTCTTAGATTGTTTATTTCTCTCTGTGTATTATTTTGTATATGTGCTTTTCAGCACACACTGAATATCGTTACGCATCTGGACCACTACCTACTTCAGTAGTACGCATTCTGTCCTTGCAACGTGTGTATAATTACCATAGTAAGTAATTATGTTCTCAGGCGAACATAGTGTGTTTTCAAGATGAATATTTCAAAGAGCGTGTAGAGTCGAAGGTCTACGAACACTTTTATTTTTTTCAAAGAAGTGTGAAGAAACTAATTTTAAGAGTGATGCAGTGACGTGAGTAATTCTGTTATGCAGAAATCAAGACCGGAGACACAGACATACGCACAGAGAAATGAGCAATGATGAATGAAAAGTACCTTCAACCCATCGAGTATACTGGGGAAAATTTGCTGCAGAAAGTATCATATTTTCATCCTCAAATTGGCATCTTTAAATTTCCCATCGTGGCTTAATGTTGGAAGAGGAATATACATTGTAATAACATAAAAATTGTGGATAAAATGGATTCATCAAAATGTGCAACAAACTCAGAAAGAAATTTGCCAAGAATTTGCTGTGTGAGGAAAACAGGAATTTTAATCTTCTAAACTGTTGCCGATTTAAAAATCAAACGGAGTCCGAGATCCATGGCAGAAACTTCCTCAGAAGCAAAATGACAAACGCAGAAAGCGAATGGACGACAGACGCTCAGCAGGTGATTTTTGTTATTCCCAACTTTTGTTGACCTGAAAATGAAATAAGGTTCGTCATTCCGATTATTCATTATTCCGAAATATATACCGATTCCCAATAAGATGTTCCTTAATCCGAAAATCTCTGGCGTTTATGCCGAAGGTTCATAATTCCGAAAATGAAATACAATTCGTTAGTTCGAAGGAGGTTCACTAATCCGAAAATTAGACAAGGTTCGTTATTCCGAATTGACAAGAAGGCGCTTACTATACATCGAATCTTCGAAATTATGCGAATCCAATTCCATTTCCGGATTAGCGAACTCTTTTTCATTTTCGGAATGACGAATCTCCGAAATGACCACCCTTCTGAACATTGAACTGTAACCTTGGCAACCCACACAACTCAGCATGAACCAACTGGGAGGAACCACGGACACATTATGAAATGTCAAATAAAACATTATGAAACATTAACAATGGATACTTTAAATACTATGACCAGTGGACTGAGACCGACGGAGAGATACGTGCATACATACATATTATATACATACATACATACAGCTGTATATACATTATAATGCGTTCTCAAATCAAGGGAAAGTAAATCAATCAGTATGATACCCTCGTCATAGGAAGGGTGTGAGTACGTAGGTGAATACATGGGAAGCTGGAAGGAGGGAACATTCTTCAAAGAAACAAACAAACAAACAAACAAAAACCTTAAATGATAACAAGTCAATTCCGTACCAAACATTCTCCGTAATCGTGTCATATCATCACTCCTAAGAAAATTACACATAGGCACACAGAGGGGAGAAAAAAAAGTTCCCAAAAAAAAATTGATGACATCAGCAACTGCATCGAAGGTCTTATTTCTTCACACAACCATTTCACATGGAAACACTTTAGTTGCTAACTAATTTCCTAGTCATGGGCATTTTTAATGAGGTTTCACACATTTTAATGAGACATTATGCTTATATTAGTTTTAAAATAACAAGACTATAAGTTGTTGGATAGAACAAAATCATTTTATAGTACTATAAACCTACACCATCTGGTAAAGAACGTTGTATGGATGGCAAACTAATAAGATTTATTCATCCTGAATCCAATTTAAAAGCAATGCCATTTTTTGAAGTTCGTCCTTTTGTTTCAGAAAATCATATCCCTTGATCTGTACACAAGCCTGAATGTCAGGTTTTCATTAACGTATATATTTGTGATGATGTTTATTTCTTTTATTTGGATTATCATTGTATGCCTTGATGATCTCATAAGGAGCAAGCATTGTAGTCATGGTATTGATACCAACCTATGCATGTTATGTATTTTGTGTTCTTCTCCGGAGTATTTTTTTTTTGAAAGGAGAATACGTTAAAATTTCACACAGTTTGCATAACTTGACTGATTCGGCGTTACCAATATGATTAACAAAAGACATTAGCAGGGAAAGTTATAAGTAATGCTCGGTCTAGGCATGCTGGGGAAGTTGCACTCCTATATCTTTTGTTAAAGGGATCGTACAGTTCTGGTTGAGACCTAATTTCAGGTTTCTAACATTTTTAGGTGAGATAATGAGAAATTTCGTATGAAATATGAAAGAGCATGTAATTTCATGAGGAATTCAATGTTTATTTGATAAAAATTGGTTTTGAAATGGCTGAGATATCCAAAAAAGAATGATTCTAATAAAGTGTGGGACCCACACTTTGTAACGATCGCTTTGTTTTACTTTGTTTTTGGATGTTTCAGTTATTCCAAACCCGATTTTCATCAAATAAACTTTGAATTCCTCTTAAAATGGTATGCTCTGTGCTATATCATAAGTGTTTTCTTGGTATCTTGCAAAAATTCGAAAGCCTATTTCTTATCTCAACCAAAACTATACTATCCCTTTAATCATATAAGTACCTTTAGCAATGATTGACAGATGATATCGCTGGCAGAATCTACAAAGTTTGGTAATCTTTTTTGTGGGCCTTTTTCAAGTAATCTGAAGAGATATATGATATATGATATAGAATATATGGCATATATTTAGATATTCTTTTGGCCACATTACTGATGATCAGGGTACGAACAATCAAAATAAGTCAGCATCCATTTGCACTGAATAGTTCCTTAAAGTTCTGTGACTTGCTGGGTGAAGAGTTGCTCCAGAAATTCAAAATGCATCATCTGAAGATATAGGAGCTTTGACATTCGCTCCTCCCCATAATAACAATTACGTGTAATCGAGGGTTCATTTCTATTTCGTATTCACATGCTGGCTTCTTCCATATTGATATTTCATCGAACCACCTCATTTGGTTTCTGCACCGCTAGCGATCTACAAGTGCTAAAGTTAAATCTTAAAGTGCGGTGGGGTTGAATGTCCCCATATCTAAGCTCCTAGATCGGCAATTGAACCTAATGATCAGCGAGACGCAGCTAAATCAGTTGCACAGCATTCATTCTCGCAAGAGTTATATGCAGATATCTGAGATGTCGAAAATACGATGAATTGCCAATTGTACCAAAGCTCAATTGTTTTAGTAACTAGTTCTAGTAACTAACACTCCCCCCCATAAAAAGAAGAATCTTCATCGTCTAATTAATGCACAAAAATTCAAAACTATGATCGTTTATGTGATTGTTTTTCTTCCCGCTTTGACTCATTAAGTAGAGAAATGGCACATGATTCAACGAAACAGCATCGTTGCATCACTTGATGACCTCCTTTGATGACGTCACTACTGTGCTTTCCAATATGAACATTAAGATCAGACACATGCGAAGGAGGCACAAGTAATTAGAATGAAACGGAAAAGTGTGTCATGACGTCATGGTTATGAGAGATATGAAGATAGATAGATATTATATATATGCGTGTAAATATATCAATCTGTCTCACACACACATATATATACATATGAGTGTGTGTGTGTGTGTGTGTATCGATAAATAGATAAAGAGAGAGGGGGAAGGAGATTAAGGAAGAGAAACTCACAAGTTTGTTTGCTTGTTTGTTTATACATTCGCCATTTCCGATTAAAGATACACAGAACTATCCCTTATGGAACAAACACAGTGTTGCCACACTGTGTTCACATAGTTAACTCTGTGTAAAATGTGTGAATATAGTGGGTTCACAGTTTTGCCACAGTGTGAAATTACAAACTATGTGGTTCACCACATACAACTCACATAGTCATACACAGTTACCACAGCTTACCCCATAATGGTCACAGTGTGTCATGTGCTGCAGTATGTGAGCATGGTGTGTTCATAGAGATGTCATAGTATGAATATTTAGACTATGTGGTCAACTACATACTTATCATACTTGGTGACATGCAGTTACCACATAATAGCCACAGTGTGTCACATATTGCAATCTATGGGAATAGTGCCTCCACAGAGATGTCACAGTGTGAAACGATGGACTATGTGGTTTATCTCCTCCTAGCCACATAGTAGTATACAGTTACCACATCTACCACAGTCTGTGGGAAAGATGTGTTCACGTAAGAGCACAGTGTGTATTTAAAACTATGTGACTTTCCACATGCTAATCTCATAGAAATCACAGTTACCACAGCTTATCATATAATGACCACAGTGTGTCACATACTGTAATATGTGACATTTGTGTGCCCACAGAGTTGCCACAGTGTGGAATTCTAGTCTATGTGGTTCTTTCACCGAAAGTCACATAGTGATCACAGTTGCTACAGCTTGCAAAACAAAAACCACATTGTGTCACATATTGCAGTATGTGGGAATATTGTGTCCGCCGAATTATCACAGTGTGAAATTCTAGATTATGTGGTTTCTCACCCAAAAGTCACACTCGTCACGTACCACAGCTTACCACAAAATAACCACAGAACGTGTCACATGTTGCAGCATGTTGAAATGTAGTGTTGCAGATTTGTCGCAGTATACACCGACCGATCCACAAGTGAATGGGGATGGGGTACGTCATTAAAATTATGATAATAATATTGCCGGGGAAAACATTCATTCACAATTTGAACAGGACACAGGATATTCCTGTGGTAGTTTGGGACATATATCACAGGATAATACCACACAGCAGTACCACACAGGAGTGCCACACAGCAAAACCACAATCGCACAGCAGTACCACACTGCAATAGCAAACAGAAGTACCAAACAACAAAACCAGAGAAAATACAACAGAAAGTACAACAGGAAAATACCACAGAATATTCCTGTGGTATTTTGTCACATATACCACAGGACTACCACAGGACAATACCAAACAGCAGTACCGCACAGGAGTACCACACAGGGAAACCACATAGTATATCGCACAGCAGTAATAGCACATAGCAATACTTAATACCACACATCAATAACACAAGGCAAAACCGCACAAAATACAATAGAAAGTACAACATAAAAACATACCACAGGGTATTCTTGCGTTTGTTTGTTTTTTTCTTGATATACTATACAACAGGACTATCACAAGACAATACAATGTACCACACAGCAGTACCTCACAGGAGTATCACGCAGCAGTACCAACTGGAATTTAATCACACACACACACACACACACACACACACACACACACATATTCCAGAATTTAATTGATAGATGAATTATGATGGGAATTATAACAATTGATTCAAGAAGTATTTAACCTGGCCTAAAGGTACAGCATGTGATACTTCATGTGGCATTTCTGTGGTATTCTTGTGGCATTCCTGTGTTATTCCTGTAGTACAAATTTTTGCGTTCCTGTAGTACAATTTTTTGCATAGCTCATGAATATTCATAAAAAGCAATCTAAATTTAAGAAATTACATAAACGACTTCTAAATTCAACGTATATATAATTGGACTTACTTTGAACCTTATTAGAAATGGATGGTCTAATAATGTTATGTGATACCCAATAATTACCACACAAAATACCACGAGAGTATTCAATACCACAGGACTCAATGGTTATTGTACCACAGGCACGTGGCAATGAGAACAGCCAGCAAGCTGCGATATCCGTGTGGTAATGCACATATATTCTATGGTACAAGTTTTCATCAAAAAATGCAAGTACCACACGAAAGTACCCGGGATATTCATGTGTGCGTGTGTGTGTGTGTTTTGTGGATCCATATGTATACCACTGGACTACAACAGGACAATACTACACAACCGTGTCACACATGAGTACCACAAAGGCAAAATCACACAGTATCGCACAACAGTACCACACAACAGTACCACACAGATTATACCACACAGGAGTACCACACAGCAAAACCAGAGAAAATGCAACAGAAAGTACCACACGTAAATAGCACAGGATATTCCTGTGGTATTTTGGGACATATACCACAGGACAATACCAAACAGCAGTACCGCACAGAATCATACAAAATACAATGGAAAGTACCCCATAAAACTACCTCACGATATTCGTGTCGGGTTGTTGTTTTTTTTTTTAACATGCTATACCACAGCACTATCACAGGACAATACCACATGTGGTATTTCTGTGGTATTCCTGTGGTACTCCTGTGGTAATCATGTGGCACAAATTTTTACATAGCTCATGAATATTCATAAAAAGCAATCAAAATTTTAGAAAATACATAAAAGACTTCTAAATTTAGAGTATTGTGATGGGACTTACATTGAACTTTATTAAAGATTGCCTGATAATGTTATGATATTTTTAATGTCATAAATTTTGTTATGAAAGTGTAATTTCATACCTTGATAATAAGGTATTGTCTTGTTAGTAACCACGCCTTAATACATTACGAATAGATGACCTATATATATATATATACTGATACACCCGATAACTAACTAGCAATAGGATGACTATTATAGACCTATGTAGGACTAGAATGGTACTAGGCCGTATGAGTTGTTTGAGGTTATGTATAATAGGAGAAAGACAGGTTATATAGGTAGGGACATGTTTGTCCTGAAATTTATCACTCGCCTATCAGGTAAATTCTGGGATATATGGCTATTGACTGTCCCAGATTTGTTTTTCCGACTGTGGTAGATAGCACAGAGTGTAAGACTGTGATAGATAACACAGAGTTTAAGACTGTGATAGATAACACAGTGTGAGACTGTGAGAGGCAATGGTAGACACACAGTGTGAGAGACTGTGGTAGATAACACAGTGTGGGATGCCTCAGTTTGTTATACTGTGTTACCTACCACAGTATCCGCCCTGTGATTTTCCACAGTATGATAAAACCATAGCATTACCACATGTCCCAATTTTACAGGTAACCATTAATTGTGACATAACACACTGTGTTTCGCACTGTGAATCACAGTGTGTTTTACTATGTGGTAACACTATGACTGTTCCATAAGGGATAGGCCTAAATAAATCACACATGAATCAAAGAAAGAGAACAAAATGGATGGATTGCCCATTTCAGATTCGTCATTAATATGATTCTGTTCTTCCATGGGATCCGATACACATAAATGCTGAAAATTATGATAAATATGACAAATGATACATATTTTCCGCTTCCCCCCTCCCATAACTGAAGACTAAAAACAATAAAAAAGTTAGATATTTGCTGAAGATAAGTAATCAAACGGTCCTGAAGAGAGATGAGGTGTAGTCAGGTCTCTTGAAATTGAGGTGAAACAATATAGGATCTATATATTTTATAAACTTGCACATATCAAATACATATCTACAAACATCTGCTGAGATCATTTTTTTTTCTACCCACTCTAAATAATGCATGCTTCATTTGCATGATAAGCCTGCTTGCAAATCTATTTCACCTCGACCTTGGTGTAATTCAACTGCAGTTGGGGCTGTAGAGAATTTACTGTGTACACTGTCGTTGCGTTCCAGATAATGCACTAGTATTTCTGATGCACACACCCGTAGATGCTCGTAATTATATCCTCCCATGAACTTTGTCTGCCTAATCAGATTTTGCAAGCATTACGGTGAGAAGGAATACATTCCAAAGAATCTTCAGGTTTTTTTTTTCGCAAATTGATAAGCACAAATAAGCTTTTTTTTTTCATGCTCAGAAACTGCAATAGAGCCTGCTGCGCTAGAAAAAAAAAAATCTGTACTTCAGTAACTTCTGTGCCTAAGATTCTTACATTTCCTAATATCGGGTAAGATATCACCAAGGTAAATACATTTTATTGCACATAACCTGCGGGTTCTCACCCTATGTCCTGAGATTGTGAAAATTAATAGACATCAATCTACTCATCAACTCTATCGCTGATCGTCAATAACTGAAACCATTCGCCTGTGGATATGTGTGTGTGTTTGAAAAGAAGGCAAATGCTTAAATACAGGTGAAAACACATCGCTAGCTAAAATCATAGAGAGCAATGAATCGACAGATATGTTCTGACGTCACACTATGAACACCAATTCTCGTTACTTAATATCCACATATTCTACTCATGACTCATTTGATGGCGTTATCAGTTTTACCACGTGATATGACACATGAGTAGGACAAAGGTCGTGGGTGACTGCCAACTCATTTTTTTGGTCTCTTTTTTTCTCTTCTCAATCTATTCTTATTTAATATTCTTAGCGGCGAATTTGGGCCAGAAGACAAACATTTTGAAAAGGCCTACAAAATCATGATGATCAGCAACGCGTTCATTAAACTAGTTTTCTTAATCTTATCGAACGATATGCAATTTTTGAGATGTAGCTGCCTACACAAATAATCCGGGTAGTTTGAATGCTGTTGTTTCATTAATTTCATTTCATAGCTCATGAGTTAATAGGACTGAGGTATACATGCTGCCTTCACTGACGTGAACTCCACGTGGGCTCCTTATGAGCCAATATATTTTCCCAGTATAATAAGACAATATCATAGCGGTTGGTCTACACGATCAAAACTCTCTCTCCCTCCCTCTCTCCCTCTCTCCCTTTCTCTCTCTCTCTCTTTCATTATTTTCTTCTCTTTAGTCATCTGTCTATCTTCTCTTCTCTAGTATATATCATTATCTTTTTCTCTCCTCCTTGTCAGTCTTTATCTTTCTATCAATCTATCTATCTATCTATCTATCTATCTATCTATCTATCTATCTATATATCTATATATCTATTATGTATCTGAACACGTCAATCTATCTCCTTCCTTCATTTATTTATATATCTCATCCTCCCCTCCCTGTCTCTTAACATATTTTCTCGCTCCCTGTCTTTCTCTTTCTATATATCTATCTCCTCTCTATATCTCTTTGCAATTTCTCTCTATTTGCAAATCTATCTCCTCCTTTCATCTATTAATATATCTTTTTCTCATCTCACCCTCTCACACAGACATATAACAAACACATACACAAACAAGCGCATGCACACAAATGAACATCAACACAAAAATATAAACCATTACACATACAAACTCACTCATTCTCCCTCTCCCTCTCTGTCTGTCTGTCTGTCTGTCTGTCTCTCTCTCTCTCTCTTTCCATGTTTTTCTTTTAGTATTCCTTATCTCATACTGGGAGTCGAAAGAGATATAATATCTTGTGCCCGATGACTTAGTATGTTTGTTCCCGTACAGTATCGAAGTACAATTCTAGTATTGACTGAGCAACCCAAACTTTTTTCATCAATTTACAATCAGTATTCATTCTCAACTCTTTCTGAAATTCAGACAGGTGATTCATCACTCATGCAATGGTGATGCCTTTGTTTTATGATAGGTCAAATTAACCAGTTTGTTGTAATCTTTTGGGTCAATTATGCATGTTCCCACACGGTTTTTTTTTTTTTTTTTTTTTTTTTTTTTTTGTTCGTTTGTTTGTTCGACCCGCAATGACGTCCACGACATTTTGACACCTGTGGCTCGGGGAAAATCAAACAAAACAAAACAAGGAAACACAAGCATACACAAACAGAATTACACACACACACACACACACACACACACACACACACACACACAATTTTTATGGTATTTTTGCGATGAATTTCAGTCAATATCAGGACCATTTTCACAACGAAAAGAGTATGAACAAAAATAAGCAGCTGTATATTCTCATTTGTGCTGCTGAATCACACATTACATAATGTACAATATATATATATATATATATATATATATATATATATATATCATATATCATATATATTTTTGTTCATATGTATTTATGTATGTATGTATGTATGCATGCATAGATAGATAGATAGATAGATAGATAGATAGATAGATAGATATATAGATAGATGGATGGATAGATCTGACGACAGAGAGGGGAGAAGATATATCTTTGTAAGTTTCTTTAATTCCCACAACGACATCGATGAACACCCCCATTCAGAAGCAACGAAAGACACGAATGAAATTACAGAAACGCTCAGCAAGTACTTGCTAGCTGAGTAGTGTCGAACCAGGGAGGTGAGACTGTACCTCCCTGGTTGAACTATCTCTCTAGCTCATGTGTGTGTGTCTGTTTCTGCACTGTACTACTTTTTGAGAGAAGAAGATTGACTTGCGTGAGAGAGGTATTCTATCACGCCGCTCTGATTCCATGCAAGTGCCATGAGGAGAGGGATGTCAGACCGCTTTGTACGCGAGCAGTGTATATTTAGGGCAACTAGCAAGGTTAAAGCTAGAAAGAGAGAAAGAGATAGATACACAGTATCTGTGATATAGTGGCGAAAAAGAGGAGAAAAAGAAAAGAGATGGACAAAACAGGAAAAAAAAAGAGAGAAGGCATCTGAGAGAGAAGGTAGAGAGAGAAGATATAGAAGATATAACATATACATACAGAGAGAAAGAAAGAGAAGGGAGAGATAGATAACTACCATATGCGTGTGTTTGTGTGTGTGTCAGTGTGTGTTTGACATATATAGAGAAAGAAAGAGATAGAGATGGAAGGAGCAAGAAAGAAATGAGCGCCAGGCCTGAGGCGAGTTTCCACCGAACCTTTGACAGCCAATACCAAGTGAGCGCGGGAGAGCGAGCCAAGCCCTGAAAGTGGGCCAATCACACCGCGCTAATCGAAGGGGTCGTGCACGCCACGCGTTCTCTGTCGGCGCGCTGGCTTCGCCCCGATCATTTTCAGACCCCTTAAAGCCCGCTGTCCCTCATTTTTCGATAATCATCGAATTTTTCCCACAAACACCTTCGTAATGCATACACCGACAGATCAAAGAATAATTACAAACGTTTGAAAATCCATTGTCATGCATGTATACAGATGAAATTTACGTAATAATCAACTTTACGGACTGCAATCAAATTAGTCTGATAGAATTTGTCATATTTGTTTTTGAAAATTACGATATATGTGGGAGAACATATGTCAAAGCATATTCCCATAAAATCAGGGTGTACGTTGTAAATCAGTATTTAGAGAATTCCAACGTTTGGGATAATTATAGACGACAGAATTATATGGCTTATAACAACGTATAACACTTGTCTAGTTGAAGGTTTGCGAAGTTTTTTTTTTTGTATTTTTTTTGGTATTTTCCCGTATGTATATATGATTTATTTCTATTAGTTTGGTGACTATCGTTTATCCTTCATACTTTGTAATGTATGTATGCTTATGATGGATTTTCTGATTTACCTTGTGTTATGTTTTGCTGGAAGAAAAATGAAAATGAAATAATTAAATTGAATTGAACTGAATTGAATTGAATTGAATTGAATTGAGAATTGATTAATGTATTTTCTTTGCTTCAAAAGTAGAGGTTCTAAAACTTCAGGCAGTTCGCATTCATTCATTTTGTGCATCGTTGTCAATTCTAAGCGTACTCCAAAAAACGGATCGGCGTTGCGCACGTAAATTGTGACGGTAAATTCATCCTGAAATTCTCTTTTGATATTACAATATCAATACTGATCCTTAAAATGGTAAGCAATTGCAAGAATTCCCTTACTCGATAGGGTGATATTTCCGTTGAATGCAGCATAAAATATATCTTAAGTTTATCTCCTTTTTTCAGTTTGTAAGTAACCCTTGCACTGTTTGAAACAGGTTCATTCAAATAAATAAGGTGAGTGTTCCAATTTAAAATGATCATCAATAAAAAAACAAACAAAGAATTTCGTTGAATGTTCGCGATCTGTGCGACTTTGGTAAGATACATTTTGACAAGAAAGGTTATCAAAGGAAAAACTGAAAAGCGTATGATGTGGTTTTTGAAAACTCAAGGATAGATTCTTCTGTTGAATTCCTCAAAAAAGGTGTGCTCAATATCAGTTGTTTCAAAGAATATTTTTGATCACTATGAAAAAAAAAACCAAGACAATAGCGTTCCAAAAGTTGAACTGAGTGTATTTTGTCATTGATGAAGTGAAGAAAGAAGGGGGGGGGGGGAGGGGTCTAAGAGAAATCCTCGGAAGTACACCACGTAGAATATGTTTGAAATGTGACTCACAATAATTTGAATGTATACATATACTGCTGCTTGCCCGACAGATAACAAAGAAAAAAATAACACAATAAAAAGCTGAGTTATGAGTTCAACCTAGGATATTGTTGTAGTTCCAACTCAATAACAAAACAAAGATATTACCTATATTAAACAAGATATTACCTATATTGCCATACATTTACTGTAAAACCTAATACTCTTGATCGAATCTGATACATAACAGATACGCCCACGTTTATCCAGTCTGTGTAAGTAACTTCAGAGATTAACAAGGAGCAGTTTGCATTTATACAGCGACAGCTGCGAAAGATTTCATTTTTCCCCTGATTATATTATGTCTCTTTCCGAGATATCTTTCCAGTTGTCACGTGACAATAATGATATACATCACGTGACCTTCTGTTGCTGTGACATCACAAGTGTTTGCATGTACGTATATGGTTGCTTATTCCGTCTGTCGGTTTGTTCTAATCTGATTGAATGACTGAAACTTTTGTTATCACCTCTTAAAAATTCTCCAACGAAAATATGGACCTTTTGATCTGAGGTGAAATTAAGATTGATTTTTTTTCCTCCTTTGCCGAGAGAATAGAAAAGGTTCATCGAAAGTTTACATTTATTACAAAATATTGATAAAGAATGAAGAAGTTTACTTACCTTGAATGAAGCAATACAGAACGGATAGTGAAAAGAAAGATGCGTTGACTGATAGAGAGGGAGCGAACACTAGATGAGATGACAAGAACGCTGAAAAAAAATGGACGTATGAGGAAAAAAAGCAGCAAATATAGAAAACAGAAAACAAATACCACTGGCTAAGGCGAAAACGCAAGAGCAGCAAATGGGGGAAAAGCGCGAAGGACACAACACACAGTAAACATCAACACGATTAATCATAACATCGCTCCATTAATCAGTAAATGGTAAATTCGCATTAAAAAATGGCAAAAAACGATTGGGTTACGCCCACAAGCGCGCGCCAATTCTCGTCGATGTGTGAAACAAATGGTGGAATGCGAGAGAAAAGATTGGTGAGAGTACAAAAGCATCTCGTCCTATAGAACTAAAAGTACTAAAAATCGGTCCTTTATTAGCTGCGGCCTATCGAGCCTCCAGCATGTTCAATGGCCAGAGAAGCGTACCTCATAAAGCTGTTCGTAAAGTTACGAACAACTTACGAGCGACTGGTGATCAGTTCTTATGAAATGGAAATTCTGCGTACCTGGTGTATACGAACAGCGTGGTATCGACGTGAAGTTGTTATCATTGCTATACGACTTGCCTCAACGACAGATTTTCCCCGACAAGAGCTTATACTATACGCTCATTATGTCCATATTTTCTACGCAACTTGTTTCACAGTCATGAGAGTAGTCCTTACGAAGATTTCTTTTTGTTTATTTCAGTTGTTCATGTTCTTTATAAATCAAAATACGTCTCTCTGCATAATATGGGTGGAGTAGATTCAGTTCCATCACCAAAACACTTGGACGTTGGAAGGAAAATGGCATTTTGAAAACATGCCCGGATATCAAAAGAATTAAGTTGGATTGAAACAGAATCATTTATGTTGTCTCAGCTTATCATTAGTTGATTGTTACCACATGAGAAAAAAACTACAGGTGCAGTAAGTTTTTTGTTAAATTTCCTTTTTCCCCATTTACGGGGTACAAACATTCTTGATCAGACCTAAGGATTAGGAAGGTACTCAATAACGATGATATTCATCATGTTCATGCGATCAAGAAAAGTTTTGAATGAAAACGGCGGTTTTTTTTTTCCTGTCCGTTTGTCTCGTCTCGTCTTACAGCGAGGAATGTTTCTATTTTGGTTTCATACAGATACATGTACATGATAATGTATCACATACATATATATCATAAACATGAATATATAAACGTTCACACACGAACGCACACACGTGCACATGTAATGATACATTATAGATATTCGTATGTTTATATTCAAAATGAATTGCAACTCCCAATTTGTTCGGATAGAATTCCCTACTGCAGTTGTGTACATGTATCTCTCTCTCTCTCTTTTGCGTCATCACCGTTTATCTAACGTGCAACATTTATTGATGTTTCGATAGCTCTGAGCAGTAATCGATAGTATGGAGTGAAACAAATGGATCGATTCGTGGGATCGACAATCTGCGGAGAGACCGCCGCAGAACGCGTTCACTCTAGCTACGGGGGACGCCGCCATACAGAGCCAGATTTCTCCGTTTCCAATCGAACGCGGAGGTCGAGGGGAGCAAAACGCTTTATATAGTGCACAGAATCAATGTTGTCTCCAAGAAAAGCGGGATCACCTGTGAATATTGTACGTCTTCTTTTCAGAACGCAGCCAAAAGAAATAAAAAACAACGACACCAGACGAAATCCAAAAAGAAAAAAAAAAGAAAAAAAAACATCAAGACCCAGTGAAAACAAGCTGAATGAATGCACCGGTGTGAGTCTCTGGATGATTGAAATGTGTAATTATGGCTGCATAACACCAAATTGTTTTCACATTTCATTTTTTAATTCAATTTAATTTTATTTATTTCCAACTACATAAAGCATTTGATTACACGTAGTGACACAAGATCAGTACATTATTGTGGCATAGTGGATAAGATTCCCGACTCCCAAACGGAGGACCCGAGTTCGATTCCCGCCCAGTGTTTACGTCCTTGGACAAGATGTTTTTACCCACTGTGTCCCTCTCGACCCAGGTGTATAAATGGGTACCTGGCAACGCTAGGGTAATAATAATGGCAGGCCCCTCTGGTAGAGCAGTGGAAACACTGAAGAGGCTACCCTAGAAAACATAAGACGTTGTTATAATCATTATTATTATTATTATTATTATTATTACTATTGTTATTATTATTATTATCATTGTGACAAAGGAAATTACTGAGAACTGAAGTACAAAAATTTCTCTGACTTTTAAGATTATACGGAATCAAAATTGTTGCGTCATTTATGACAGCTGACAATCAGCATACATTTTCCCATTTTTTAAACCAAATCCCTCCTTGATTGTAATCTTGTGCTCGTTGACAGTTGACAGTGGTTGGCAAGAGATATTGAATGAAGACAAAACCAATTTACGCAGATTCAAATATCATCCAACATTCTGCAAAAGGAAAGAAAAAAGAAAGAAAGAATAATCTTCCAAAAGGAACCACCTGTACATCGTACACTACAGAAGAGAAGAAATCTCTGTGAAATCGCACAAATCGAAGGTGAAAGAGAGACGAACAAGTAGAATGATAATACATGCAATAAATTATAGAATACTGATATCAAGCATATATGAAACTCCTTTTATTTGACTTTTAATCGTTTTACTACGTTGCTGGCATCACATATTGTTTTAGACTTCGATCAAGGCAGAGTGGCACATGAAACTGGAAAATCTGTATAGATTTTCAATGGATTGCCCGATTTTTCTAAAACTTTCGTTATTATTCTTTTTTTTTCGCTGATGGTTATGCATTCGCCGAATCCACATAGTATATTACTATCATGCCTTTTGGGGGAAAACCTTCCATTTAATCACTGATGATAACGCCGTCCGACCACCATAATGAAACATTATTAAAGGAAGTTTTCTCGCAGGAAACTGGAGGAGGTAGTGTGTGGGCCAGAAGGAGGATCGGAAATCTGCGAGGAGAATCGTTTCACCGACATTGATCCCTTTTTTGTCTCGAGGCCATAACAAAGTTTGCCGGTCAACGAATCCAGGCGTGTAAAGAAGTCAAGCGAAATAACCCTCGTTTCGGGTCGCGCGAGAGCCCATGTATACTCTCGGTGGTGGAACGAAAAGAAGAAGAAAAAAAAAGGAGAAATATCCAATAGTGGTGGATTTTGTTGAACGGGGAAAGGGTTCTCGGCTGATAAGACGCCACAAATCAAATGCGCTTTTGACAACACCGCCAGCAGTTTTCTTTTCTCTCTCTCTCTCTCTCTCTCTCTCTCTCTCTCTCTCTCTTCAGTCTTCATCTTCTTCTTCCTCTACTTATTCTATCGACCCAATGCATAGGCCTATTAGCATATCATGTAATCGTTCGCCAAGCATTGCACAGTTAAACTCTCTCTAATGGATGGCCTTGAAATATTTTTGTCGTGGTGATGTGGGTATACCAGTCACACAGTGGTTTTAAAATGTATCAGCTTCTTAAAGGGTCACTTGAAAAAAAAATCAATATCATTGGGCTCGCACCTCATCAATCAGGATTGTCTATCGGGATGAAAGAAAAACGAAAATATCTTGTTATGAGTTTTGAGATATGGAATCCATCGGCAACTCCCACACAGGCGGCTAAAATATCAACGCCCTCGTATAATTTTGACCTTCCGCTCCACCTTTTCCTGCCATTAGTTCCTGAAGATGTTTACTTTGGAGACTTTCAGGCAATGTGTCTAAATATTTTCCTGTATAAGTGATACTCTACGGACTAAAACTTTTTCGGAGGTTTTCTAAAATGTCCACTGTTATAGAGATACAAAGTTGTTTTTAAGTATACAAAAAAAGAACTCCAAAGGTTGACGATGATTTGATGTCGCAAACACATGACAAACTCTTCACATGGCTATTAACCCGTCTGGGTGCTGAATTTATTTCGGGTGCACATCACGAGATCGACACCCACGAGTCATACAGCCCACGAGTCATACAGCTCAAAAGTCATAAGGCCCATGAGTTATACAGCTCACGAGTCATACAGCCCATGAGTTTGACACTAAGCTATCAACCAAGGCCCACGAGACCGACACATTAAGCCCCGTGTTGTATCTATCGAACTCATGGGCTTTGTTTGCCTAGTGTCGTACTTATGGGCTGTATGATTTGTGAGCTGTATGACTCATGGACCTGTTTTCAATGTCGAACTGGTGGGCTGTATGACTCGTGGGTGTCGGTCTAGTGGAATGACCCCGATGGCAAGCCCCCACTAAACCTGTAAGAGCTGATTGCTTTTGGTCTTTTTTAACAGCCTTATGATTCTCCCTTGTCATTCATTCAATCGTTATTCCTCCCCCCCCCCATTTTGAACACACACACCCACCCACACTCACAAGCACACACACATACACACACACACACACACACACGCTTTTTCAATAATCTTTATTCTTCCACATTCAACATAAAAAAGTAGATATTCCGTCAACTTGCTTGTGACATATGTTGAGGATAATGTTACATATAAATGTAATATTATTCATAGAAATGAACAATTTAAAGTGGATAATTGATATTTGACATTCCAGTCATAAAGAAAACATAATTATTGAAATGCAAAAAAAAAAACCACACCCCACAATACACAATTGTACAGCAAAATAGAATGTGGACAAATTGTATATTTACCAAAGACCCCTTCCCCTCTCAGCATACCCTCCCCTTCATACACACACATACCCCCATACTCACTTACACACACACATACACACACACACACACACACACACATACCGACACTCTGTCTTTATCTCTCCTTCTCCAACGCCACCTCTGTCATCTTCCTCGGCCCGGGTCTGTAAGTCAAGAAGGAGTAAAGGCACGCTCCGCTCTGAGGGGTATAGCGTTACTGAAAGCAAAAACCTCACCCGTGAATCGAAAAGTTTAAGGGCGACACCGCGGCCGCATCGGTGTGATCTGCCTTACAAAATGCTGATGAAATGTAGAAAGGCAGGTTTTCTGATTTCTCCTCTTTATCTTCTTTTTTTTTTCGCGGAAACCCGAATTTCAGCCCCAGCTGTACTTGGATGTCAAAACAGAGAAATTGTACACAGAGGAGACCGTCATCGTACCGTCATCGTATGACGATGAAACTGT